>NW_026014130.1:0-27246 GCF_020379485.1 Brassica napus | reverse complement strand
ATCATGATTTTTCAGTGAATTTCAAATCCTGGAATTCTAATTAAATTTAGGACCAGAACATGCGATCAGAGTTAATTTCCCTAATGTCCAAATTAGTCTAATTATGCCCTCAACATGTATTTATGCATGAAAAATATCAAGTTATACAAGCATAAAATCGGCCAAGACAAAACCCCTAATAACTTTGTAACAACCTTCCTGTTTTTTTTTTTTTAAGGGTTCTAGGTTTTAGCATGCAATTTCAGTTTTATGTTTATGTTTCGATTTATAACATTAAAACATGTAATTTCTATGAGAGATCAGATCAAACAATTAGGTTTTATCAATCCTATCATGTGGTTAACAAAATCAGATTTTAGACCTAAACATGCGATTAAATTTTCTATGTCTAGCATGCGATTTTGATTTTAATGTTTAGCATATTATTTGCAAACCTAAAACATGCAATTTCTATTAACAAAGATCATACAATCAAGTTTTAATAATCCTAGCATGTGATTAGGTGGTCAAACAAATCAAATTTCAATTAAGCATGCGATTTGCGATTTTATGCCTAGCATGCGATTTCTAATTTTAAAAACATGCAATCAGATTTTCTTAAACAAACAATCAGATTTTAAAGCTTTAAACAGCATGTGAAAACAAGTTTTAGAAAGTTTTCATCAAGGGGGTTTTAATTTTAAAGCTATGCGATTTTTAGGTTTAAGAAAATTAGGTTTTAGATGCTTAGGAATCGGTTTTTCAAGGATACCAAGTATGCGATCTGATTATTGACATAATCAGATCTGAAACTATAGTTATAGGTATATGATTCAAGTTTTAGAATTATTAGAATCATATTAGATAGTATAGGTTTATACAATTTTTGGTTTTAAGCATGACATTCGATTTTCATGTCATGCGATTTTAGGTTTAGATTAGTTCTCAGGTTTAAAACTTATGACCATGTTTTACTAAGTTTTAAACATATACTATATGATTTATAAGGATATAAATCGAATTATGTATTCATAGTTGGTTAGGTTTTGATTTCTATGATCACATATTAAGGTATATGCGATTGGTTCTCTCTTGTATGGTTCGAGTTTAATTACATTAAACTCGACCTCTAAGTAGTTTTAAAGTTTGAGATAGTTTACCAATGAACTCCTTTTGATCTGAATGGAAAAGAGAGTTTGATCGCACGGGCAGCAACTCCTCTCGGCTTAAACTCCTTGTTGATATTAGATTCTTGCACATGAGTTGAGTTCGGCTAGAAAATCCTTGTTGGAATCGGATTTTGTTTCCAAATCAAATCGGCGCGCACTGTATCTGTGCGTGAGGGCGCGTCGGTGGTCAGATCGACAAGCGGTTTGCACTGACGGATTCGTCTCGGCGAGTGCTTCGATTTGATATCTTGATCGTTTTCTGGGTCTTCACGGTTTGAGAGAACGGCCTCTTTGAAATTCCGAGGCAGATTTCTTTGCGTTTAGGGTTCGATAATTTTCGGCTGAGTTGAAGAATATTTCATGGGAGCTTAGGGCTAGAGGCTATCGTGCTGATAACGTGTTATGAAAATAAGAGGAAAGTCTCTCTCTTTATTAGACAATAAAAAATCCTTTATATAGGGAATTACATAAGTATGAAACCATAATACAATACGGGTTAGAAAATACAAAGACACAAGAATATGAGCATTCGAATATGTGCATTCCAATATGCACTTCCATTATACCTTCGTTTATAACAACTCATAGATTTATTCACTTTTTTGTCGAAAACTTCTTTCTCTCTTTGCTTTTTTTTTGTTGAGCATAGTTTGTATCCACTTGGCTTCGGTTTCAGAATTAAATACAAGCTTTCGTCAACTTGGCTTTCGAAGACTTGTTAAATCTGAACCCCAAGTTACAAAAAAGAATATTATTATTTTCAAGCGATCATCATATTTCTTCGGCCAAAAACGTTAAAATAATTTAGAAGTCTTCGTCAACTTTTTGTTTTACCCAAAGGAAAGATAATCCATCCCTATATTTGTCTTCTTTTTTTTTTATTTTTTATCAATCCCTACATTTGTCTGCTAGGTGGGGATCCGCGAACATGCGTGGAGTAAAAATATATGTAAAAAAATAAGAGTGTTTAATCCGAATTTCAGTTCAATATTTCTTTTTTTAATATTTCGGTTTATAATAACATATATCATTTTAAAACCATATCGAAAAGTCATAAATACATTTAATTTTATATTATTTTAATAAAACATGAAGATATTGTGTTTTTAAATAGACTATTTATTACGTTTACTATTTAAAATAATTAGTAAACATATTACATTAATAATAATATGTTTTTCATAGAATAAAAATAATAAAAATAGTACTATATAACATTATTAAATAACTAAATATTATCGCATAATTGTCAATAAAAAAGAAAAACTTATGTTTTGTTTAATTTGATAAAAATGAAAAAATAACTTTTAACTTAAAACAAAATATTAAATTACTAAAATCAATATCTTAATTATGAAGATCATATCAATAAAATAAATTTATGCATATAATTTATTAATTATATTAGTTTATGTATAATTATACTTCTATATTTTAATTATTCGGTTTATTTGGTTTGATCGGTTTATATACCAAACCATATCTATAAACCGTTCTTACAAGTAACATCCAATTCAATATATTCGTTGGTATCAAATCCAAACCACTTTCTTTGTTTCGGTTCGGATCATAACACTACAAGAAAACAGCGGCATACTGAGGGAAAAAATCGTCGGTATGTCGTCGAAATAACGCTATTCCGACGACATACCGACGAAAAAAATCCTCGGAAATAACTTCTCGGAAATTCATCTTTCCTCGGAATCCCTCGGAAATTTCCGACGGAATTCCGAGGAAACCCTATTTCCTCGGAATTTCCGAGGACCACAAGTTCGTCGAAAATTCCTCGGAATATTCCGAGGAAGATGTCGTCAGAATATTCCGAGGGATAAACTTCGTCGGAATATTTCCAAAATTAAAAAAAAATTATAAATTTATTTTTTTAAATTGAAATTCGAAAATATAAAATTAAAATTGAAATAGAAAACATATTTAAAATACAAAAAATAATAAAATAGTTTTTATAAATAAAAAAAATGTTTTATAAATACAAAATTAGTTTTAATAAATATGAAATCATCTTTTTATAAATACAAAATAGTTTTTATAAATACAAAAAATAATAAAATAGTGTTTATAAATCAAAAAATGTTTTATAAATACAAAATTAGTTTTATAAATATAAATAATTTTAAAGATATGAAATCATCTTTTTATAAATACAAAATAGTTTTTATAAATGCAAAAAATAATAAAATAGTGCTTATAAATAAAAAAAATATTTTATAAATACAAAATTAATTTTAAACTATGAAATCATCTTTTATAAATCCAAAAATCGAATTTATATACAAAGAACGGTTTGTATATTTAAAAATAGTTTTTATAAATACAAAAATAAAAAAATAGTGTTTATAAATCAAAAAAATGTTTTATAAATAAAAAATTAGTTTTAATAAATATAAATATTTTTATAAATATGGAATCATCTTTTATAAATCCAAAAGTCGAATTTATATACAAAAAACGTTTTGTAAAATCGAATTTATATAGAAAAAAATGTTTTGTAAATACAAAAATAATGAACAATTTATAAAAAAAGTTCTAAATCAATTCAACACAATCAAATCACAATTCTAAACCTATTACACAACAAATCACAATCCTACCCAATCACCCTAACAAAAATCTGTCAAAAACCTTCTAAAATCATCAAATCTACTTAAAAACCTAACAAATAGGACCTAAGAGAGTGGGATAGGGTCCTTACATGATTTGTAAGGGAATGGAAAGGATTCGCCGGAGAGATCGTCGCGAGAGAAGGTGGAGAACGCCGGAAGGAGAGAGAGATCGCCGGAGAGGAAGAAGAGAGAAATGGGGAAGAAGATGCGTTTCGAGTTTATAAAACCTTGGGTCCGACGGATATTTTCCGTCGGAATTCCCTCAGTATTTTCAATTTCAATTTTCCCAAAATATTTGGCGGCTTGTTTGCCCGGTTAAATGAAAATATTCCGAGGAAATTCCGACGGCCACTTAAATATCCGTCGGAATTTCCTCGGAATATTTTCATTAATTCGAGGAAAAAAAATATCCTGTGCATGTATTTCTATTAATTTATATTTTTCCTCGGAATATTCCGAGGAAATTCCGAGGAACTAGTGTTTGGGGTTTCAAAACATCAATTTTTTTTGCCGTATTTCATTTCTTATACAATTGTAATGCATACCATTGAGGATTCTTTGTATAGATGAGCATAAACCATGAAATAACAAATTTCAAAACGAATTGTAAGTATTCCCTTTACCGTTCATTAAAGTGTATAAGTGTTTCTCTTATGTTGTGGAGATTTCGTTCATACAATCGGAAAAGTGTTTATTATAGGGTAAGGAACAAATTTTTGACTTCATAATGAACGTAAGACACTTAATAAGGGTTATTTAGGTGTTATTCAAACCGCAAAAACGTTGTTTTCGGTTTAAAAACCCTATTTCCTCGGAATTCCCTCGGAATATTCCGAGGAAATTCCGAGGAAACCCTTTTCTTCCTCGGAATTCCGTCGAAATATTCCGAGGAAATTCCGAGGAACTAGTGTTTGGGGTTTCAAAACGTCAATTTTTTTTTAAACGGATCGATCGATGGATATATGTCCAAAAACGCATCGATCGATCACTAAGATGGACCAAAGCGTAACAATGTGATCGATCGATGAGATTATCCCATCGATCGATCGAGGATATCAAGTGTTCCTCGGAATTCCCTCGGAATATTCCGAGGAAATTCCGAGGAACTAGTGTTTGGGGTTTCAAAATCTCGAATGTTTTTTTTTAAACGGATCGATCGATGGATATATGTCCAAAAACGCATCGATCGATCACTAAGATGGACCAAAGCGTAACAATGTGATCGATCGATGAGATTATCCCATCGATCGATCGAGGATATCAAGTGTTCCTCGGAATTTCCTCGGAATATTCCGAAGAAATTCCGAGGAACTAGTGTTTGGGGTTTCAAAATCTCAAATGTTTTTTATAAACGGATCGATCGATGGATTTATGTCCAAAAACGCATCGATCGATCACTAAGATGGACCAAAGCGTAACAATGTGATCGATCGATGGGTATATGTCCAAAAACGCATCGATCGATCACTAGTTCGTCGGAATTTCCTCGGAATATTCCGACGGATTGATGTTTCCTCGGAATTCCGTCGGTATATTCCGAAGAAATTCCGAGGATTTCATTTTCCGTCGGAATGTCCGTCAGAATACCGCTGTTTTCTTGAAGTGTAACAAGATACGGAAGAGTTAATGAATGAATATACTATGTATTAACTACAGAAATCATACTTAAAATCGTAACTAACTCTATTATTCAACTTTCCTTAAAAACATTATTGAAAATAAATCTATAACTATGATATTCCAAAAGAAGATGATCTTATACTTGCTTGCAAAGTTATGAATATAATATTTGTTTCAAAATATTTTATTTGTTTGAAATATCATTAGTTTATGTTAACATATTAAATGTTTCTATTAATCTTTCAGTAATCATGTTTAAATCTTTCTTAAAATTTATAATAATCTACATTTAATAAAATAAAAATGTTTTCTATTATATTATGTATATTATATATTTTCATAGATCATCTGATTGATTTTAAATTATTTTTTGAAATATAGTTAAATAATCTTTATTTCATATAAACATATAATTTTATAAATTTTTAATAATTTTTAATACTTAAATCTGTATATTTTGATGAACAATAAAATGATTCAGAAATTCTTTAAGTTTTGAATCCATAATTTATTTTCAATAACCTTTTTTGGTATTTATTTTTTTGTAAATAATTATTTGTTAAAAAAATGTGAAATATGTAGTAGATTTCAGTATGAACGATTCCATATTTAGTTACTACATAAAAGTACTTTGGATAGATTGCATTACACATATATATGCAGATATATTATTCATTGATAAATTTTAAAAAATTATAACCTTGGAATATTTTTTTTCCATGAAATTTTTAATTTATTGATCATAGTGAAAAAGATTTACAACCTATTTTTGAGCCTACTATAGAAACTTAAAAGGCTGTGAGAGTATAAAATATGTTTTATTCTCCTATGAAGTGGCTGTAACTTCAAACCACCGCTGCATCAGTCCAACATACTTGTGGCCTGCCGTATACCGAAGAGGCGTTATCCTATTGCGCACTGCTTTGTCGACAATGCGCATGACTTGACTCGCCGTACGGAAGCCAGTTTGATGTCTTCGCTCATTCCGTTCTTTCCAGATGTGATAAATGGAAGTCTGAAACGCCATTTTGAGTAGAATCTTGTCAAGAATCTGCAGGTTGTTTGCAGTCACAAATTGCAGAGTGGTCAACCAGTCAGGATCTGTCATGTTGCCACTCAGTCTGTTTACCAAACTATCCCAGACAGTAAATGAATACGGGCAAGCAAAGAGGATATGGTCGCGAGTCTCGTCAGGCTCTCCACAAAGAACACAAGCCTGTTGAATACCCCACGCTCTCATACGGTCCCCCGTTGACAATCTGTTCCTAGCTGCCAGCCAAACAATGAAGGAAAATCTCGGTACTTCTTGAGCAAACCAAACCCCTTTACACCAGAAAACCGCAGCTTTTCTCTCTCTGATCTGGTCCCAAGTACGTGTCGAAGAGAAATATGGTTTGTATGAATCATCAGAGTGCTTCCAAAGGACAATATCGCTACCTCCATTGGTATCAGGCACTGGCTCTCCCTGGATGCACGAGTGAAGGTCATGAAAATGACAACTCCTACGATCCCTTACATTCCAACTCGAACGCGTTACCGCTTCACAGACCCGAGCATTCCGGGGAACTCCAAGATATCATGTGCCAATTTCTCCCGTGATATCAATCAATTTACCCAGTTGTAGCCAGTTGTCGAACCAGAAGAATGCAGTGCGGCCATCTTTAACCTCCACCCAAACGAACTGATAGACTAGAGGTCTTAACTTCAGTAGCTTTCTCCACATCCAAGAACCCTTTGCATCCTCCTTAACATCCCAGAAAGAGTTCTGCCTTAAGAGATACTGCTGAATCCAAGAGACCCAAAGAGAGTTCGTTTGCGTAAGAATCCTCCATATCAAACTCATGGAAAATACTTTTGATGAATCCCGAAGCTTCCTGAGGCCTAGTCCTCCCTCTTCTTTAGGGCAACAGAGATCTTCCCATGCCACCTTTGCCTTATGCGTATGATTAGGGGAGCCGGACCACAAAAATGCACTGCACATGCTCTCAAGCTTATTGAGACATGATTTGGGGAGTAATGAAGGCTTGGCTCCAAAAGTTTACTATACTAGAGATGGCTGATTTAAGTAGTTGTAGCCTGCCCGCGTAGGAGAGGCATTTGTTCCTCCAAGAAAGCAATCTGCCTCGCACCTTTTCAAGTAGAGGCTCGCAATCCTGCTTAGATAGAGCTTTGGTGGTGAGTGGCATGCTCAGATATTTAACAGGCAAGGTACCCACTGTAATCCCAATTTACACAGCCTCATTAAGCATGGTAGAGACGCCCTGCCCCGTAGCAAATATAGAAGATTTCGCAGCATTGATATGCAGCCCCGAGATACCAGCAAACTGCTCCATGACAGATAATATCCCCCTCAAAGATTTAAGTGAGCCATCAGTGAACACAAAGATGTCATCGGCAAAGCTAAGATGCGTGAGCTTCAATTCCCTACACTGTGGGTGGTAATCAAACTGTCTAGCTTCTGCTGCCTTGTTCAGCATCAGCGAGAGTACATTATTCAATATGACGTATAAATAAGGCGAGAGAGAGCAGTCCTGTCTAATACCTCTGGCACTTGAGAAGAAGCCTTCCAAGCTACCGTTTACAGAGACCGAGAAGGCCGCTGTGGAGATACAGACCTTGATCCAGAGAATAAACTGCAGAGGAAGACCCATAGCCTTCAAGGCTGATGTGATAAAAGACCATTTAACCGTGTCGAACGCTTTGGAGATATCGAACTTAACCGCAGCTCTATTGGTGTTAGATGTCCGATGATATCCATTGACAAGCTCGGAGGCAAGAAGAACATTTTCCAACAACAGTCTGCCCTTTATGAAAGCAGTCTGATTAAGCTCAATGGCCTCCGGGAGAATGGTTTTTAGCCGGCGTGCTAGTACCTTTGAGATGACCTTGTACAAGAAGTTGCAGCAAGCTATAGGTCGGTAGTCTTTCATTCCTTGCGCATCCTCTATCTTCGGGATGAGAGAGAGGATCGTAGCATTGACCCCCGTAGGAAAGAACCCAAACAGAAAGAAGGATTGCACTGAGATGATGAATTCTGCTCCCACCACTGGCCAAGCTGCTACGAAAAATTCCTTTGTGTACCCATCTGGACCCGAGACTTTGTCGTTTGGCAGAGCTCGGATGGCTGATATGATCTCCTCAGCAGAGACTGGAGCAACTAAGCCCGCAGCGGAGTCAGGCGAGCAGCGATAATATATTAAGTCCTGCAGCATGGGGAGTGAATCAGCTTTGGAACCCTGATCCTGAACTTGGAGAAACTTCTGAAAATGCAGGACTGCCTCCCTCTTGATAGCTGCGGGGTCAATTAGCGTTTCTCCAGCCTCATTTATGAGACTCTTAATGGAATTTCTAGAGGATTGAGTCTGAACAGCCCGGTGAAAGAACACCATATTTTGGTCACCAGCTCCCAACCATCTGATGCCAGACTTCTGTCAGAAGAACTTCTCCTCAATGCTTGTCAATTTACTCCATCTGTCAGATGCTTCAGCAGCAGCAGCAAAGGTTGTGGGGTTTGGATCCTGTAGAGCCAGGTTTTGGCTCTGACACATCTCTTCGAATGCAAGTTTGGTTCTCCGCGGTAGATCACCATAGTGGGTCTTATTTAGCATCCGCATGTCATACTTGAGAAGCTTCAGCTTGGCTTGAAACCTGCTTAAAGCTGTGCGAGAGTAGTGTATGGCTGGAGCAGAATCCCACACACACTTGACTGTAGGTAGGAAGTCAGCGTGCTCCGTAAGGTAGTTTAGGAACCGGAAAGGTCTTCGTGCTTCATTGTGAACTTCTGATAGTTGGACCACACACCTAGCGTGATCGGAAATGCCCCTGCCTCAAAACGTGATGAAGAGTAAGGAAAGTCCCTGAACCAGGCCGCATTTATCAATGCTCGATCCAATTTCTTTCCTCTAGGTTCCTCATCCCTCTTGTTCCACCACGTGAAAAAGCACCAGTAGACGCCATGTCAGTTAAATTGCAGTCTCCCACCATATCCTGAAATTGTCGCATCCCGGTCTGCGAAGCTCGACTCATACCCACTCTCGAGTGCTCTCTCGAAGATAGAGTAGTGTTGAAATCCCCAATGACCATCCAAGACGAATCCAGAAGCTTGTAAACTGCCTGAGTTTCTCGCAAATCATCCCACAGCTTTCTTCTCTCCACCTCACAATTTGAAGCATAAACAGCAGAACGTATAAACTGCTCTCTTGTCTCAGGAATCTGAACAGCACAAGTTATGACCTGAGAACTAGCGTGCAGCCTAGTAACAACTTCCCCTTCAGTCCAGCAAAACCAAATACGTCCTAACGGGCTGAAATCATAGTTTGCTATTGAAGCCCATCCTGGTAACGCAGCTCCCAAACAATCTCCATAATTTTCCTGTTGAACTCTCGTCTCCAATAAGCATCCAAATAAGAACTTTTCTGCTTGTACTTATCTTCTGACTTCTCTGTGTTTGCGAGGCATATTGAAGCCACGCATGTTCCATGCGAAAAAGGACTTCATAACTTCCTACTGGAAGCTTTTTGGCGATAGTGCTGGCCCTTAATGACTTAGTATCCTTAGCACGAGCTGGGAACTGCTTGCTAAGCTTCAAACTGGTATTAGTGCGGAGACGAACACTCTTCGCGACATCTTTCAGTTTTGTACTCTCTTTTTGTTCCCCAGCATCTACCTCTCCCTCTTCTAACTCTTCTACCTCTTCTACCCCACCTTCCTCCTTACTGTCTTCGTCCTCTTCTTGATTATCATCGTTTCCCTCTATCGCTAAAACACTGAATCGCGACGGAGAGATTATGCCATCATTCCTCCCATCAACCTCTGCCATCTCCTCAGTTCTCTTTGCTTCCATCTGAGGGGACTTGCCTCCAACTAAAGCCCAGTCAAGCTCTGAGTTCTCTGCCACAAGCTCTGATGCAGATAGTGAAATACCTCCCACTTCAAATGCTTTCCTGGAAACATCACCCACAACATCACTTCCCAAAGCTGGAGGAAGATCTTCCAGTTCAAGAAGCAGCTCATTTACTACATTGCGGTTTTTGTCAAGCTCATATCTCACCTTGCCTTCACCATTTATCACCACTTCAGTATCTCCAGTTTCCTCAACAATCTCTTTACCATTCTGCAAAACACGAATCTTATTAGACGTACAGTTGACCCCTTTATGACCCCACGCATCGCAGACATTACATTGCGGAGGCAGCCAGGGGTAACTCATATCAATCATCATTTCCAAACCATCCTTGTCCAGACATATGATTTTCTCCACCAGAGGGGCTTGTACGTTGACCTCAACAAGCACCCGAGCCACATCTATCCTCGTACACCTCTCAGTGCTAGGATGCAGCTTGACGAACTTTCTCGCTGCGCGACTGAGACACTTGAGAGCCTTGTGAGAGAACAGCATACTCGGAACTCCCTTGAGGTCGATCCAAATAGGCATGGCCGAGAGGTCCTGGGGATCTAGCGCCGTTTCAAGGGACCACTTGTTAACCACTAGGGGAACATCCGAAATGTGCCAGTAGCGTCGTTGAATCACTCTCTCCCGCACCAGAGTGTTCTCAATTCGGAAAAGAACAATATTCTTCTCAAGAAACTGCACAACGATTTTGTTACCAGTCTTTGGAGAAGACCAGAGGCGGTTAACAGTGGCGTGAATGGAGCCGATGTGTGGGGCGTCGCCAATGAAGTACCCGACAGCATAGCAGCGCCAGAGAGGGTTAGGGTCCGCTAAGATCTCTGCAGGGATTGTTATTGAGACAACCCCGTCCACTGGGTCCGACGGCGGTGGAGCCGCCACCAGGGGAGCCTTCGCCCAGGGAGAACTCTGGTCACCGTTCGCCGACGATGGAGGCAAGGGCCGCCATCGTGATTGGAATCGCCTTCTTCGACGATGTAGAAACTTATTTCCACTATTCTTAAGCTTACGAAGGTGTTGGAATAGGGAAAAGTAATTTAGAATTTTTTTAAAAATTGTAAAAAATTCTCAATGCATTAATTGGTGATGTTCTAACCTAAATTCTTATAAATAACGATGGAAAAATCTAATGGTATATTGATAGATTGAAGGTAACAAATTAAAAAATGTAAATGCGATTTACTGAGAATCAAAAGCAGCTCTAAACAACTTATTAAATTCGTAAATGTTTATCTTATAATTTTGTGATTAAAACATATTTAAGCTTATTTCTATTTTATATTGACATATATGTTTTTTTAAGAATGTCAACACTTTTAAAATTTAATTTTTTATTCATGTATTTAAATTTTATTATATTTTAATATTTAATTAAAATATTATATTTTAATTTTCAAAAACTTAACCTAGATATTTAGTTAATTTCTTCTAGGTACTTTTTAGTCATTTTAAACTGATTTTCACCCTTTTTGGTTTTGAGAAATTGATTTTAACTTTATTTTGACATAATTATTTTTGAAAGTTAGTGTATGTAATTTTGTCGTATATCACAAAATTTAAATATTTATGGATAAATAATGTAAATATAAATACTTTTTTTGTTAATTGTTTTTTTGAAAAATTTCATTCATTTAAAAATATTTTTTTGAAAATAGTGAAATTCTGGCTTGTATTTTTTCCGTTCTCATAATATTTCTCTTTAGTGAGAGTTTAGCAAGTTTAACTTGTTTTAGAGAAGATATATTTGAATTTTACATAAACCTAATATGTTTTTTTTTTTGTAATAATACCAATAGAAAAAGGGTAAAACTAATCAACACTTCTATTTGCCGACAACAAAAAATTCAACGCTTCTATTTTAATTTTTTGGTTAGTAATCCTAATTTCACATTGTTGTTAAGCCAAACATAACAACCAAGTCCATACACAATTATTTCTGAATTTATTAATAGAAGAATGCATACTTGCTAATGGTTAAACATGTATATTTCTTCTATAGTTTATAAGTAATATTATTGATCAATATGATTAATATTCAAATTTCTATATCCTAAGTACACTATGCAGTTTAAAATTTTATTTAGTTAGATATGAGTTGAGGTAAGATATTTGGTAATCCAGTTTGCACAAATGATAAGAAGCTAATGACTTTGAAGATGATGACAACCAGCAAGAAGAACATGTCTTAATAAGGAACTCAAGTTTGTATGGTACGTGCAGATTCTAAACTTCAAGATTAATATCGCTGCAGTATGATCCAAGTATTTTGTCTTTTTTTTCATTCAATCGGCGACAACCAAAGGAAAGACACAAATAAGTAATGTAAAAAGCTGTGAACCATAATAGTATTCCATATACTGTATTAAAGCGAAATTGTACAACACACATGCTTGTGAACGGAATACCTTAACTTCAGAAATCATTATTCACTACTTTAAAAAATGCAAAAACAAAAAGATCGAAAATAGTTTAGATAAAAATAAAACACAATAATGGAGCAATGTTCTGGACACCTCAACTTTTAAAATGACTGAGGGATTGACATGTCATTAATTGAAAAAACTGTGAAAACCAATCAAAACATTTTGTGTCTCCACGTCACTTTCTTCTTTTGCTAGATATAAAAAAAAAAACTACAGTCAGCGCTGAAGAGGACGGAGGTGGGACGGATGTAGTGATCCACGGTCCAGCGGACGGCGTAGGCGCTTTCTTCAGAGAGGTCGATTGCGACTCCAGTTTTGCGGCGGGCTCCGGCAGTGGGAGTTGGGGTGGTCCGCGGTTACAGCCCGCGTTCCTCGCTCAGTCAAGCTCGAGCCGAAGTCTCGGCCATGAAATCAAGCTCCTCCGGCGCGTCTTTGCTATCAGCTCGTGGTCGTCATGCTCAGCTTCGTTGTCGCGTCGGCGCGCAAACCATGGCCGTGATCACCTAGCCACCGTGGTTCCTCCTCCGATTCGTCCGTCTTCTCGCAATCCTCACACGCCGTCAGATAACGCCGCCGTGACCTCAGCTCGAGTCGTGGCAGCCAGTTCCGAAGCTCCGGAGTCGTTGCCTCTCACCGTCGCGGCCATCTTCGGATTGAAAAGCTCGGGAACTCCACAATGGTGGATTTTCAATTATTTGCACAGTTGATCCTTGAACCTTTTGGTTCTTCTCGCATTGCCCCTAAGCCTTTTGAAATTGCAAAGATATCCATTCAAATCAACCCTCGACTTTCAGTTGTACATTACAGACCCCTCATATTTGCAGAATGGTCTCTCGCTTCTTGATGGTTCTCAAATCGGCCACGAACTCTGAAATTTGCAAGAATAATTTTGTGATTTCACCCCAAACTTCTCAAAATGCATTTTAACCCCTGTTAAATGCAAATGAACACTTTAATGCAATATATACATCTAAATGCATCTTAAAATTATTAAATTGTACTAATAATAAATGCTAGAACTCATAAAAATAGTAAGATATCAGGGGAGAAACTAAGCTAAAAATCACAAAATAACATATTTAAAGCTAAGCTAAAAATGTTCGATTATTCAAACGAAGTAAACATGAAATGTTAGTTGCATCAAATAACAGAATCCTATATACATTTTTCTGCGGCGTAGCGCGGATGTCGACTTAGTAATTACCGAAAGTATCCATCGGAAACGTGAGGACAATGCAACATGGGTTTTTTGGGGATATCTTAAGCACTGTTGTCTTTGCTTTATGATTGTTTAAAATTGACTGCTTTAACTATTGGTAATAAGAAAACGAACCTCAGCCATCCACGTGGGTAGTTCTCATTTGGATAATAGTTTTGTACGTCCGACATGAGTGGAATTTCCAAGCAAATCTCATTCGTTTTTATTTCCCGAAAGTTTTTCACTGTGTTATCAAATGAATCTAGCGTTAGAAAATATGTAAGCTTGACTTTTGAAGTCTTCGTCTCCAATAGACGTCAATCGTTGCGATGACTGTACAATCGACATAGTTGGTGTTTCGTAGTAACTCATAGATTTATTCACTTTTTTTTTTTGAAAAAAAGATTTATTCACTTTTTATCGGAAATTTCTTCGTCTCTATGCTTTTTTGGTTGAGCAAAGTTTGTATCCACTTACTAAAAAATAATTTGTGTAGCTTGACTTCGATTTCAAAATTAAATACAAGCTTTCGTCAACTTGGCTTTCGAAGACTTGTTAAATCTGAAGCCCAAGTTACAAAAAAAGAATATTTATTATTTTCAAGCGATCATCATATTTCTTCGGCCAAAAACATTGAAATAATTTAGAAGTCTTCGTCAACTTTTTGTTTTACCCAAGGAAAGATAATACTATGCTAAAATCCATAACATTAAATCTAAACCAAATCCGAACCAAAAAACTCAATCCGTATCCGGTCCGAAATATAAAAAATATCCGAATAGATTTTGTAAGGTGTTACAAAACATATTCGAACCCGAAGTGTTATTAATCGAATTCGAATGGATAACCCGAAAACCCAAAAAATATCCGAAGAAACCGATTCAAATGTCCAAATTAATATACGATATAAATATTTGAAATATATATATGTATTTCAAATATTCAATTTCATATTTATTTGGATATAATATTTAATAATAAGTATTAAAAAATAAACAAATACCTTAAATACTCTATTATATAAGAAGAAGTATATATTTCTTATGTTTTACTTTTAAATTTTAAATTTTATTTTGGATATATCTGAACAGATTCGATAGAACCCAAATCCGAACGATATATGATTACTTTGGATATATCCGAACCGATCCGAACCCGAAGTGTTATATCCGAATTTGATTCATGCTTGTAAAATCACTAGAATGGAACCTAGGCGGTGTTACAAAACAGAACCGAAATCCGAAAACCCCGATCCGAACCCGAACGGGTATCAGAACGCCTAAGCCTACCTATGTTTGTCTTTTTTTTTATCAATCCTTATATTTGTCCATATAATATTTTGGCGAAAAAAGGAATTATAATAGCTTGACTTGGTTTTCAAGATGTAAACTAGTAATCCACTAATTTTTACTCTATAATTAGAAATTATTATTTTGGAGGAATATATTGAAATAATCCACTAGCATTTATTTCCGGATAATTCTCTACATATCAAACCGGTTCAATTTTATTTGAACTGACACCAAAGCACACTTCTCGCTTTGGACTGTTTTGTTGGGGCGTTCCAATTGACGTTTAGATTTACGAAGTACAAGAATGAAGAACCGGATTATAATCAAATTTCATGTCTTCAGTACTGTTTTTGACTTCTGACAAAAAAATACATGGAAAATTGTTTTTTTATACCAAAAAATGATAACTATGTCATATTAGGCTAATCTCATATACTTTATGTTCTATTAGTCTAAATATTTAAAAAAAAACAATATTGTCCTTAATTTCAATTAAAAATTAGAAATTACAATTAATAAAAAAATGTTAAATATTAAAATATAATTTTTAACTAAAATAATTTAAAAAAATATTAAAAATCTCTAAAAAAGGAAATTGCCACAAATACCACCTTCGTAATACCACTTTTTATGTTTACACTAACCACTTTTACCCTCACTTTTAATTAAGGGTAAAAGACACTAATACCCCTAGAGTTAATTAATCTAGACTTAGAGTTTAGAGTTGAAGGGTGGATTAGGATTTTTGGAATGTGGAATTTAGGATTCTAATAAATATATAAATAAATACTTAAAAATATATAAAAAAATTTTGAAAAAAAAAATCAAAAATTTTTTCTTGAAAAAGTATAATTTGAAAACATAAAATATTTATTTTTTTTTATTTAAATAATGATTTGTTATATATATCGAGAACAATGGTATAAAAGTTTTTTGCCGGTTCAGATCAGGATCGACCAGTTCAGATCAAACGGTTTCCAAATCGATGTTTTAATTTTTTTAATTTAAAAATTGATTTTATAAATCACGATTTTTTTTTAAATCGATTTAATAAATATAAGGAAACTGAATATTTCCAAATATTCTCTTCCTATATTTTTGGAACTGATTATATTTATCAGTAGAATATGTATTCTACTATATATAAAACACATTAAACATGTTTGAAATTGATTTCTACTAGTTTTAGATTTATAGTAATGTGTAGATTTCGATTTCTACAGGTTTTAGATTTATAGTAATGTGTAGATTCCAGATTCTAGAGATTTTAGAACGATAGGTTAAGCGCGGAATGTGTTTTCCAAATATTTTTAGATTACTATTATTTACGTAGATCACGTATTCTAAACATATTAGATTCAATGAAAAAAGTGGATTACAGTTTCTACTGTGTAGAATGTCAATTCTACTTTTTGTAAAACAAAATATGAAATTACGATTTAAACATTTTTAAAATTATAAAAAAAATACCAATAAGTTGATATAGGTATTTCATCAGTAGTTAGTATTTTTTGAACTTTTTTTTGTTTCTAAAACTATTTATTTGATTTATTTTTGAAAATACAAAAGGGTATTAGAAGAAAAAATGGTTAAAAAAAAAAATTAGCCTAATAGGACATAGTTATCATTTTTTGGGCCTTAAAAAAAACAATTTTCCCAAAAAATATATTCAGATGTTATAAACCAAGGTCTGGTGGAAGCTCATATTCGAAGACCCATATTCTTATGTCTTTGTATTTCCTAGCCTATATTGTATTATGGTTTCATACTTATGTAATTCCCTATATAAAGGGTTCATTATTGTCAAATAAAGATATAGACTTTTTCCTTATTTTCATAACACGTTATCAGCAAGATAGCCTCTAGCCCTAAGCCCCCACGAAATATTTTTTAACTCATCCGAAAATCATCAAACCCTAAACGCAAAGGAATCTGCCTCGGAACTTCAAAGAGGTCGTTCTCTCAAACCGTGAGGACTCAGAAAACGATCAAGATATCAAATCGAAGCCCTCACCAAGACAAATCCGTCAGTGCAAACCGCTTGTCGATTTGACCACCGACGCGCCCTCACGCACAGATACAGTGCGCGCCAATTTGATTTGGAAACCAAATCCGATTCCAACAAGGATTTTCTAGCCGAACTCAACTCATGTGCAAGATAAGTTTATCAAACCTTAGTTGATTCATGTTATCTTGTTGGCGTTCATGTTATCTAATGCTCCTCGTGTTGTTTCATGAGCCGAGGGAATTAAAATCAAATATCAACAAGGAGTTTAAGCCGAGAGGAGTTGCTGCCCGTGCGATCATACTCTCTTTTCCATTCAGATCAAAAGGAGTTCATAGGTAAACTATCTCAAAATTTAAAACTACTTAGAGGTCGAGTTTAATGTAATTAAACTCGAGCCATACAAGAGAGAACCGATCGCATATACCTTAATATGTGATCATAGAAATCAAAACCTAACCAACTATGAATACATAATTCGATTTATATCCTTATAAATTATATAGTATATATGTTTAAAAGTTAGTAAAACATGGTCATAAGTTTTGAACCTAAGAACTAATCTAAACCTAAAATCGCATGACATGAAAATCGAATGTCATGCTTAAAACCGAAAATTGTATAAACCTATACTATCTAATATGATTCTAATAATTCTAAAACTTAAATCATATACCTAAAACTATAGTTTCAGATCTGATTATGTCAATAATCAGATCGCATACTTGGTATGCTTGAAAAACCGATTCCTAAACATCTAAAACCTAATTTGCTTAAACCTAAAAATCACATAGCCTTAAAATTAAAACCCCCTTGATGAAAAATTTCTAAAACTTGTTTTCACATGCTGTTTAAAGCTTTAAAATCTGATTGTTTGTTTAAGAAAATCTTGTTGCATGTTTTTTGAAATTAGAAATTGTATACTAGGCATAAAATTGCAAATCGCATGCTTAATTGAAATTTGATTTGTTTGGCCACCTAATCACATTCTAGGATTATTAAAACTTGATTGTATGATCTGTTTGTTAATAGAAATTGCATGTTTTAGGTTTGCAAATCATATGCTAAACATTAAAATCAAAATCGCATGATAGACATAGAAAATTAAATCGCATGTTTAGGTTTAAAAATTGATTTTGTTAATCACATGATAGGATTGATAAAACCTAATTGTTTGATCTGATCTCTAATAGAAATTACATGTTTTAATGTTAGAAATCGAAACATAAACATTAAAACTGAAATTGCATGCTAAAACCTAGAACCCTTAAAAAAAAAAAAAAGAAGGTTGTTACAAGGTTGTTACAAAGTTATTAGGGTTTTTTGTCTTGGCCGATTTTATGCTTGTATAACTTGATATTTTTCATGCATAAATACATGTTTGAGGTTGCATAATTAGACTAAAAATAATTACTTGTTCTTGTGTCTAAATCCTATTAGAATTAGGATTTGAAGTTTAACCTAAAATCTGATCGCATGTTTATTGGAATTTCCTGAAAATTTAAAACTTAATAAATTTAAATTAGAATTCCAGAATTTGATCATATGAAACCTAGGGATAAAATTTCATGATTAGATTGAAATTATTCATATGCTAATTGATTAAAAATCGATTAGACCTAGGAAATTGAAATCGCATGATTAAATCCTATTAGAAATAGAAATTGCCTTGATCACATGCTATTGATTGAAATCTGATTTGGTTGCTTGATCACATGATATGTTTAAAATCTGAATCGTATGTCTTAACCAAATCTGATTCGCATGCTTCAAACCCAAAATCTGATTTGTTTGATCGCCTAGCTCGCATGCTAAGAAATTAAAATCTGGATTGATTGTTAAAGATAAAATCCGATTGCATGCAGCATGAAACCTAGATTTAATTTGCTCAGTCACATGCTCACATGATCCAAATCTGATTTGCTAGCTGATTACTTGATTGAAAATGATGTCTTGCTTGTTTAAAACATAGAGATTGCATGAAATCCTATCCGCATGATTAAAAGCTTGGCAGTAGGATCAAAACTTCATCATATGCTAAACTTGATTCGATTACATTGTCTGGCCTATATGTGTTTTTAAATCTTGAATCATATGCTGAAAAATCTAGCAAATCCGAAACACATAACCAAATCCTAAAACTGTTTGGATTTGGCTTGGCCAAAACTATACATGTTCATATGAACATTTGTAGGATCGTTTCTCAAAGCCTTGGCCAAATGAAATCTTAGCCAAATTTTAAGACATGATCACTTGTTTAAAACTTAAAATCTGATTATAAAATTACTCCTTGGTCGAAATCTATAAGAATCCTAGAACCATTCGGATTTGGCCTGGCCGAAACTTATGTTTGGCCTAATGAACAATCGCATGATCTTTAAAGCCTTGGCCAAATGTAGAAGCTTAGCCTAGCTTAAATCTTAATCAAATGAAAAGTCTAAATTCTCTTGGCCAACCTTTAAAAGACCTTGACCGAAGGCAAAAGCTTGGACAAATTGAAATTTCTATTGGCCAAATATGAAATCTAGTCAAACTAATAGAATCTCTTGGCCAAAGCATTTTGGTAAAATCATCTTGGCCGAATCTCCTTGGCCAAAATTCCTTGGCCAAAGTCTTTGAATAATCTATCTTGGCCGAATTTAAATCTCTATTAATCTAATCAGACTTAATTTATTTATGACTATTTGTTGCACACTTTGATTTATTTAATGCATGATGTTTTCAAAATTATTGTCTAAGGGAACAAAATTTGATATTAAATTACCTAAGTTTGGGATTCAATACGAGATAAATGAACATTAAGTGTTATTATCTCGAGGGGGAGAATCAGAGAATCCCAAAATCCCTAAATAAGTTAAGCATCCACAACAACTATAGCCCAAATAGAACTCGGCCAAAATCAAATCTGAAAACGAAATTGCACAACAGAAAGATTATATGGAGATTAATGATTGGCAAACCAGTCATGCCATTTCGGTTAAGTATGTGACATTCTATTGAATGGTTTAAGATATGGTGCCCCTTTGAATAAGAGAATTGATAATATGAGTATTCACCATGATATTTCGAAAATAAGCAAGGAATTTCGTGGGCTTGATCACCCACAGATGGACTGATCATCCATCATATATGACGACATATGGTTGTACATATCTTGTCAAAATCTGCAATAAGTTTGCAAGAGTAATTGGTGATACCGGTGGATTTATGAATCCTTATAAATTGCAGCAAAATTTGTTCGCATAATGCCAAAGAACAAATAGACTCTCCCATGAATTTGATAAAGGGTCAAGAATTAATGTTCTCATATAGAGAACTTAAATAAGTTGCTCCACCACAAAGTTATAAGATGGGATCTGAAATTGAATTAAGTGTATACGTTGGATATAAATATCCATAAGAATATATAAGGCCACGAGAGATATGATTAAGGCTAATCCATGGATTAGATAAATCTGTACATCCAACATCAGGGAGAAAAATAATAAGCTGGTAAACGATTTCGAGAATGAATAATGATCCTCAAATATGAATATAGAATAAGAGTTCAAAGAATGAATCATTCTCAGAACTTAAACAAGTCAATTGTCAGACATGTTTGATGACCCAAACTGAAATATACCAGCGGTTTATGCTTTAATAAATTGATATTGGACTTAGTTAAGATAAGACGGTTCCATACATGTATTACTCGAAAATGAGAAGAGCATAAAATTGAAATGGCAGATCCGAAATTAAGGTTGTCCAAAGGAAACCTTAGACATGACCATGAATAAAGATCAGGTACCTGAAAATAATAAGATCTAAATGCATTATGTCATGTCTGGATCATAAATGGAACCGGTAAAATAATATCGACGTCGATGATGATATAATATTTGAATACAAAAGCGCTTGACAAAAGCGAGGATCATGAAACCAACGTCTATCATAGAGTGCACTCGGAGAAATTACCCAGAGAAATTGATTAAGCAAATTGATAATGCTATAAGACGTGGTATATGAAATCTCTTAAGAGAAGAGATGTAGTCAAACCAGTTGGACATAAGTAAGTCTTTGGTGAGAAAACATAATAAGAATGGCGAAATTGCATAAGGTTCTCACAAAGACCTGAAATCAATTATAAATGAGACATACTCCTATGTGGTGGATGCAACGACATTCTGATTCCTTTTAAGTCTGGCAAATAAAATACATATCTATATGGTCCACTGGATAACGAAATTTATGTGAAAGTTCCAGAGGGTATCGAACTACCGAACACATCAAGTTCTCGAGAACAATATTGAATATCTTTATGTGAACGACTTGAATATCCTAGGAACCTCTGGAGAAATTTTCCAAAGATAGAATACATCAAGAAAGAATTCAAATTCAACATGAAAGGTTTTGGAAAAACAAGATTATATATTGGATTATACATTGAGCACCTTGAAAAGAAAAGCCTTATGCATCAAATGACATACATAGATAACGTGCTCAAGAAGTTTGATATGGACTAAGCTTACGAATTGACAAGTCCCATAATTATAAGGTTCCTCAGTTTAGAAAAGATAATTTCGGCCCTAATGAAGAAAATGAGGAGATCTTTGGTCCCGAAATGCCATGTCTAAGTGCCATAAAGTTTTGATGGATTTGGCGAACCATACAAGGCTAGATAAATAATTTTCCGTAATCTATTAGCTAGATATAGCTCATGATCGACCCAAAGGCACTAGAACTGGATTATACATATTTTTGTTACCTACAAGGAACTAAAGACTTGGGTCCATTTGATACTAACCTACCCGAAGAAGGGTAAATTATTTTGGTGATACACGTTGTTTGTCCGTCCAAGTTCACTCAAGCGAGGATTTGGTGGATCTAATTACTAAGGCGTTACTGACATCCAGAGATGTACTCAACAGGGGGAATAGTACGTGTTGTACTCTTTTTCCTTCACCATGGTTTTATCCCATTGAGTTTTTCTGGTAAGGTTTTAATGAGGCAACATCCAAAGCGTATTACAAACCACTTCGGAGATGGTCTTCCAAGGGGGAGTGTTATAAACCAAAGTCTGGTGGAAGCCCATATTCGAAGGTTCATATTCTTATGTCTTTGTATTTCCTAGCCTATATTGTATTAGGGTTTTATACTTATGTAATTTTCTATATAAATGGCTCCTTATTATCTAATAAAGATATAGATTTTTCCCTTATTTTCGTAACATTAGAGAAAATATTTGTTTTTCTTTTTCAGTTCTTTTCATTTTTGTCAATTAACCAAAACCAATTTAACAGACCCAAATCAATGAATATATTTGATTAAACTGGATCAATTGGTTCAGTTTTGTAAAACTGTTAGAATTCTGATACACGCATTTGGTTCTTTTTATGTTAGCAACTACACAAGTATTTGTTTTGAGATGGAAAAGTCTAGGAGACTAGGATCGATCGTCGTGGTCTTGATAAAATACTCACTCAATTTGGAAATTTCTTGGAAATGTCATTTACTTTGGTCCAACATGTTAAATCAATTATTTATCTTGGTGGATCCGTACCTAGTTGACAGCTTAGTTTAACTAGAAAAGAGATTAGCTTGTAGTAAACTTATCCAAGTAAACAACGGTCTTCCACGTAAAGTGAAGGCCGAAAAGGCACAAAGTTCGTAGCTAGTAGTAAGCTTCTACAATTAACAACATAATTTTACCTATCCTTCTTTTAACACACATGTCTCAGAGTAAATAAATTACAAAACAACTTATTTATCCTCTCTAATGAATCCCAATTCCTCGCTCTAAAATTTACAATTCTACTTTAGGAAAACACCTTAGTCGTCAGTTCTTGGGTCACTAGGTAAACGACCCTTACCCATCCACGTGAATAATTCTCATTGGGTAATAGTTTTGTACGTCCAACTAGTTTAACCAATTAGAACATATCGGTTAACTGGATTGAGTTGGTTAAACTGAATGGGATCTTTTTCTTTTAAACGGTGTCGTTTCTATTTGAAACATATTGGATTCTTAATATTGTTGATGAAATTCATCTATATGGTATTTTGGCCAAAAAAGAATTATAATAATTTTTGTAGCTTGACTTGGGTTTCAGATTTAAACTTCAAGTCGCCGCCTCCTACTTGTGTATTTTTTTTTCCGCCATAATCTTTATCCGCAAGTAAATTGGATAGTAAATTAGTAACTGAACCAATTATGTTTTTCTCATTTGACCTAAAATAAATTGATGTAAACAATACGAAAAATATTATAAAACAATTTTACAGTTGATAAATCTACATATTTTATGAGGATTCTCACGCCTAACAATTTTATTTGAGTCATAGTTGCATCATATCAAGTCGTTTTTATGAAGAGCTATGCTTGGCGGTTCTGTTTACACAATGAGAAAATCTCATGTAAGCTTTTACCACTATTCAGCATAATTGGTTATAAATCACATTTCTTGAGAATCAAAACTCAAAACCTTCTCATGTAGAAGTATTAATTTTGTTTTATCAAATCTCTAGAGTAAAAGTGCTTCCTAACAAAAAACAAGTCTAAAATTCTATTTAGTTCTTTATAAATTTTGGTTTTATTTTATATTAAGATAATACAGAGCTGAATAATACTTTTGGTCAGGGAACTGAACAGGATAAATTAAAAATTTTCATAAAGAAAATTACGAACTTAATATGATAACCAGTTTTTCATATAAGTAAACTAGCAATGCAGAAGAAGCTCAATGGCAAGTTTTGAATTTTGCATAGGGTTGTAAACATTTTCTTCCTTGGTTATTGTAGTAGCTACAACTTGGAGCGTTCTCACAGCCAAATGTTTTGAGGATTAGAAGTTAGTATTGTTTAACGACATTTTTAGTACATTCAGGCTTCTTTGTAATGATATTATCTCTTTCACTGAATATTTCCTTCTGTTAACGCTCAGGAAGGCTGTTTGTTTCTTTTCCATGCTATAATATGGCTTTAGGCTTAAGAGTGGAAAGCAAATTTGACATTAGAACATAGAGCTATTGCATCACTAAACAGTGATCTTTAGATCATGTTTCTTATTTTAAGATCAACCTAAAGTGGAAACCAAATTTAAAAACATTAATATAGAGCTATAACATCTCTTTATTAGACAAATGTGCACAAGGCACTTCCAATAGCTAAACTTCTTCAGGTTCAGGTGGCTCTTGTTTAACCCATACGCACTTGCAAGCTAGAGCCGCGTCTGTGAACCTCAGGAAGTGACTGCCACCACTTTCTAAATGATGAGTCCTCCAGAAATATATGCTCATCATCTACTTCCTTGTCTCTGATCCATCCTTCAAGCAACTCTTCTAGTTTCTTAACCCTTGCCTCATCATATTCTTTTCTCCTGAGTTCTTCAACCTCAGCCCAAAAACAAGATCCACAGTCAGACCTCTTTATCTCTTCTGCACTCCTGCCTGCCTTCAGTAGTTCATGCTCATACCCTCTCTGAGCGTGTTTGTAACGGTTTGGTCTTCCATGTATCATATAAGGCCCCGTGTCTTCGTTCTTCAAGTGCCTGTGGTAGTTTGATATATCAAGTGGTTCGATCAATCTACGGTAGCGATTTGCTAGCTCTATCCACTCAATGCGCCCCTCAAATCCATCTGGAAGTTGTCCTTCTTTCACTAGACCCAGCACCTCGTCATATATACCAGCTAACTCAGCTCTGTTGACGTTTGCTCTGAAGTCTTTCTCTTCATTAGATTCCTTGAAGGAATCATAGTACCCGATTTTATGAGTTAGACACTTTGGCTTGTATTCATCCTCTATCCATACCAGCTTCTCCACTATTTTAGGCTGTTTAGCGTCTATCTTGCTTTGGTTATCGACTCGTTTCTTCTCTGCCTCAAATGCAGCACGGACGCATTGTCTGGCTCTTGTGCTCTGCAAAAGAAAAAGAAACATCAATGAGCACAGCCGGATAAAACATTTGCATTGGCTCCCAAATTTTAAATACTTATTATACATAGGCCGTATGACTCCTAATTGTCCAAACTTTTCTTTTATCAAGATTAACCACCCCTAAATCTCAGATCCTTGTAGGTAAAGGATCAAACTATGGAGAAAAGAGAGAAAGATTTTACCAGTCCAAGGTCACTGAGGGCAGATTCTCCTCCATCCAAAGGCAAGTGCTGCAAATCCAATTGATCAACAACTTTCATTTCCATTGAATGTGCCATTTCCTCATAGCTATGGTGATCTCTTATGCTTTGATGTGGTCTTAGAGACAATTCTTGCTCGTTGCTGGACTGAGAAGAGTACAACAGAATCTGAAGAATGGCGTCTGAGTTGCTCACTGAGACCAATCTCGTCCCTGTAGAGAAGACAAAAGTGCCTGCGGGTCTGTAAGGACTCAGCTCAAGGAAACTTGAAAGTGTTTTTAAAAACGGCTCTCCGTTTCCAATCAGTTTACAGACAGCTTGGTGAGCAACAGTTGCTGTGTCTTTCATCACCATTGCGAAAAACCCTGTGGTGCTCTGGTCATTTCCTTGGTTCCCAGCTCTACGACCCAGTTGGGAGAGAGCATAAGGCAGAGCTTGCTTTGTTGATGCCTTTCTAGCAAGCATAATCCGAGGGACGATATCGAATCTTGTGACGAAGTTCACGATGAACCGGCTCCAGTTCTCTCTCCCAAGGGCGTGCTTGAAGACATAGTCACCCACCAATGGAGCACCAAAGGTCAGACAAAGAGGCTCTGGGAAGAAACCACTCTGCTTTGTGAAGTATGTCTCCAAATACCAAACTGTTGCTAAGATTGCAGTTGCACCGCCTGAAGAATGTCCTGTGAACACTATCCGTTGACTTCTCATGCTGTCGACAACCGTTTTCACCTGCAAGTTTCAGGCATAAATGAGTCATATGTTTTCAACTGATGTCGCAAAAAAGGTCAAAAGAGTTTTTAACTTACAGAATGAGGAAATGAGGTTGAAACCAGAAGTTTAAGATTCTTGAGGAAAGCTTCGTTAACGGTAGCGTTAACGTCGTTGCCAATGCTTCTCATACAAGGGAACTGTTCACGGTTCATCTTAGTTTCTCCAAATGGAGACGCATTCTCTGGATCAAACCAATCTTTCACCAAGAAAGATGGTTTGAAAGCGAAAATGACGGTATCGCCTTCTACTTCTATGTCGAAGTGGTCGGTGCTGTAAGCTGTGGTCGATGCCCTCCATGAGGTGGCGATTAGAGCATTACTGATTCCGGCAAGAGCTTCTAACACCATTGATCTAGTATCTTTCGGGAGTGTGGACCACCTTTTTTCTCTTTGTTCTCTGGGTCTTCTTGCTTATGGTCTTTCTTCTGTTCTGCGGATTAAGTGTAGATATAAAGGCAGAGATGTACGGGAAAATAATTACCAAAAACCAATCGAAAACGTGAGGAGAGAGTTAACTGCAACATGGTGGTTTTTCGGGATATATTATAAGAACTGTTGTCTTTATGATTGTTTTTTTAGTCGACTCTGCTTTAACTATTGGTCACACCAGGTAAACGAACCTTAGCCATCCATGTGGACAGCTTTCGTTGGGTAATAGGTTTGTACTTCCGACATGAGTGGAATTTCCAAGCAAATCTCATTCGGCTTTTGTCCTAAAGTTTTTCTCCATGTTAATATTCCCTCTGGTTATATTTTAAGTTATTTTTATTGTTTTATAATATATGATGTTTTCATGTATCTAAATAACTTTTTTAATAAAAAAACTGTGTAACAAATTACATTTTTAATATTTTCATTTATAGTTAAATAATTATATTTTTAATATTACTTTTAAGAAAATATGATTTTTTTTATATTGAAATATTTTTCTATAATTCAAATTTGAGGTGCTCTAAGCAATCAAACAATAATAACACAACGAATAAACCGAGATCTTTATAGATCTGTAATTCTAGATAAACAATCAAAAGTTTTATTTTGTGCATGCAGGATATATGAAATCTTGAAAGTCATGAAGCATAATTGAAGATTCTTTATCTAATTCAATTATGTTGGGAATTTGGCATGCAGAGGCTCATTTAATCATTA
>NW_026014129.1:0-9842 GCF_020379485.1 Brassica napus | reverse complement strand
AAGACAGCGAAGAAATCAATCATCGAGTACAGAATAGGGACCTCGCTCGTACCGCTTCCATCGCCGAAAGCAAGGTTCAGATCCCATCCTTGAAGCATGCAGTCGTCCACCGAAAACTCTAGGTCGCCGAGATCAATATCTTTCCCCTTTGAAGAGTTTGGCCCCGTCACAATCGTGGGAGCAGCGTTGGGACGTTGGTCTTCAGGTTCAGAATCACTCCTTGCTTCTCCGGCCAAAGCAGGACCAGAATGCGCAAAACTCGGCGCCTTTCGAACTCTCTTCGGCGTAAAGGAAGTCCAGAAAAAAGGACTGTTCCTGGCAGTTCCCTCATCGCAATAATGGCCTCAGGAAACAAAGGAAGAGGGTTGATAAAAGGATGATCGTTCGGCAACCTCCAAAACAGTGAGATACAACTCTCCTCAACGGACGCCGCGTCTACACGGACGAAGAGGAAAAAACCTCATCCCGAGTTGAAGTTAGAAGCGAACCCCTTTACACTGACACTGAGAGTTCCGAGGACTAGCCTGTACGTGTCCGTGTCCCGGATGATCTGTAATCGAAGAAGCGCTTTGAAATGATCAACGGTGAGAGAGAGACCATGCTCGCAGCTCAGGACCAGGATCCCTATGAGGGCTGGATGCTAAGAGGATTCAGTTGGCTTATCGCCACCCGAAACGATCCAACAACGGACGATGATCTCGGGGATCGGGAACCACAAACGGCAATGCACTACGAATGCCTCGTAACAAGTAAAGAAGCCCTCTGGGGGACTACTAGCGCATTCTCCTTGACAAGGAACCATGAATTCCACCGCGTTCGAAATATGGTAGAACGACCGCATAACCTCGAGGAATTCACTAGTACTCCTACTCGGCGCACCTGCCTCCACCGGGCGATGGTTCATGACCGGGAATGATTTTTCTTTGGGAGAACGTGATCGAACCGTAACACGCCACCCACCATGCCTCGTTCTCGGCTGGGTCTACCGAATGAGGAACGAATTCCATCTTCGGCACTCGAAGCTCCTCATAAACGTTCGCGGGCAAGGATCCTTTCTTCGAACTCCTCTTCTTACTCGACGTCTCGTGTTTTTCTTTTAAAATCAGGAAGGAAGGATAAAGAAAAAAGGGAAAGAACTTTTCAAGAAAACCTCTCTATGAGAATGAGTAAGTGTGAAGATTGTGAAGAAATTACTTCCCTTCTTATAGGCATGAGAAATTACTATTTCCTTGCGGACTTTTGGACACAACTTCGCCCAAATACACCATCTCGTCCGAACACGCCATACCGCGCATTGGGACCTCGCTAGAAATCCACGTTCCCAATGAGCTGGGGGGCTAACTGTTGGGTCGAAAAGGTACGACGAAGTTAACGTCCAAATCCCCGGAGAAGAAAAATTCTCGCCAAATACTTTTTCGAAATAGATTCTTCTTTACGAAAATCTTTGCGGAAGAAACGCGAATCATCGGACAAGAGCCCGAGAAGGATCGTTACGCAACGACCAAAACACGTGCTCCGCTCGGTCGCTACGTAGCGATCGAATTCGAGCCAAAGCTCAGTCGCTACGTTGCGACCAAACGTCCATTCTGCTCGGTCGCTACTTGACGACGCGACCGAGCGTTTGCTCGGTCGTACGTAGCGACCGAGCTTGAACCAAAGTTTGGTCGCTACGTAGCGACCGAGCTCTTCCGAAACGTTGATACGACATCAGTCCATGCATTCTTGTCTACCCTTCGATGCTATCTCCCGAATACCATAGCGAACCCATCTCACGTACCCGCCATTTCTAAGATTATCAATCAAACTTTACCGTAAAAAACCGCGGAAAGTTCATTCTTTATCGAAAGAAGCCATAATAAACGCTTCGAGTCGAAAGACGGCCCAAAGGGACCTAAGACATGACTCGAGGCCCAACTTACAATTCTTAACCAACAGCCCGTAAACCGTTTGTCGGTTTACGCTTGGTTCGCAAGAGAAGATAAATGTCAAGTTTCCGCGGATAAATACGAAATTTTGAAAATAATTACGAAGATCGGAAAGAATGAAATATCTCCATTTTATGCTATGGCGGCTTAGAAGGCAGAAGAGGAAAAGAGTAAACCGACCTTGGAGCCAGTATATAAGAGGTCATAGGCGAGAGGCATGGGGAGGACTTTTTCAGAGAAAAACTTTGCACTTAGAGCAATTAGGCAACTTTCCGTTTTTGTTATTTCGAGCTGCGACTCAACTAGGTTAGCCATCTTAGGGTGCTAGAACTAGGAATCTCGCAGACAGCTCTCGAGCTCAGGCTATACCTTGTTGTAAACGCTCATACGCAAATTCGGAATAAGACTCTCTTTGCTCTCTTCTTACGATTTTTATACTTCTTCGTGGTCCTTATTGTGTTCTGATTTGCTTGGCATGTGTGGTATTAGCAGATATCCGGGACCTCTGGGAAATAGGTTTTCCTAGTTTCTTTATTTAAACGGAAATCGACAGTGCGAATTTCGGTTCTCACATGCACAATCATTTGTTTTGATTACGGGGGATTATATGAAGGATGGGGCTGAAATAAAATGGATATCGGGAGATGGTGAAGGAGAAGACGAAATTCACACGATGTGTTGAAAAAATCAGTAGAGGAGGAGTGAGATACACTTGTTTGGTTGAGCGTATTTTCAGAAAGATAAAGGTAGATGAATCTAAGATGGAAGCGAGGATTAGTTATTTCCCAATGGTTTGAATTCGAACAAGCCATCATATATCTGGAATGATGAAGACGTGTTTGGATATTTACTGCAAGTAAATCATGAGCAGTGTAGAGTGTTTCTATGTAGAGTTCAACAATGATATATACAAAACGAATAAAAAGAAGTGCAACTTTCGAAGAAATAATGATGAAAATGAGGTCTATGCCGGTATATCCGATAGAGAGAATACTGATAGAGATGCTATGATAGAGAGACTACTGATAGAGAGGCTCCTGATACAGAGGGTGGTGGTGAATACTGTACTGATGAATATGGTACTGAGAAAGATGGTAATGATGGTGTGCTCACATTCTACGAAGACGTTGAGATGCATGAGAATTTAACTGAAAGAGATGAGCATGTGTTTGGAGATACAGAAGTAAGACCATCAGTTGAAGTCACACCAGTTGTTTATAAGACTCGGGATGATGGTATGGATTTGGTTTTAAACCAAGAATTTAGATCTAAGGAGGAAGCACAAGTTCATATTCAGACGGCTTCTCATCAGAAATGCTTTGAGTATGACATAATTAAGTCGGACAGAGTGAGGTATGTGATAAAATGCCGACGAGCAAAAGACGGCTGCAAGTGGTTTGTGCGAGTTGCAAAGCTAGTGAACTCAGATCGTTGGACGGTTAGAAGTTACATCAAGCAGCATACATGCTCTGTTGTTACGACAATAACACTGCCTAATAGAAGGAGAGGCCACCACAAATCATTGCGGCTATGTTGGCTCAAGATTATCCTGGTAGTTTTGAGACACCAGTTCCCAATACTCTGATCGATTTGGTTCATCGCAGGGTTGGTATGCAGGTATCATACCCAACAGCATGGAGAGGAAGAAGACAAGCTGCTAATGAAGTGCGAGGAACTACAGAAGAGAGCTTTTCTTTATTACACAGTTACATGTACATGCTCGAAAAGACGAATCCTGACACTGTAACTCGTGTGGTAGTGGATGAGGCCAACAAATTTAAGTATCTGTTTTTTGCCTTGGGAGCTAGCATAGAAGGGTTCAGCGCGATGAGGAAAGTCCTCATTGTGGATGTAACACACCTCAAGAATGTTTATGGCGGAGTTCTACTTGTGCGGCTGCTCAGGATCCTGATCATCACACCTACCCAATTGCTTTCGGTTGTCGCATATGGTGAAAAAAAATGATAGTTGGATGTGGTTTATGGAACATTTGAAATCAGTGATAGGAGATGAACCGGGATTGGTATTTCTTTCAGATAGAAACAAAAGGTTGATCAATGCAGTAGGTGTAGTTTTCCCTCAGGCCGCTCATGGGTATTGTATATGGCATTTGTCTCAAAATGTTAAAGGCCACGTCCGTAACCACAGAGACACTTGTGCATTTAAGTTTATGGAGTGTGCACACTCTTATACAGTGGTTGAGTTCTTGAACCTTTATGATGCTTTTCGCAGAAGGTATCCTTCTACAGCGGAGTATCTTGTTAAAAATGTTGAAGAGAGGAAATGGACTAGATGTTACTTTGAAGGAGATAGGTACAACGTTGACACCACCAATTCAGTGGAATCTTTTAATGGTGTAATTAAGAAAGCAAGAAAGTTCACCTTGATACCAATGTTTGATGTTATCATTGCAAAAATGGCTGAATGGTTTAACAAAATAGGAAAGAGGAAGCTGAGATACCACCTACACTAAAGCTTGTGCCTATTGTGGAAACGAAAATGTCCAAAAGATGTGTTGATGGAGGGTTTTTGTGAGGTTGATGAGTTAAACAATTTCCATCTTGAGTACAGTTTAAAAGTAGTGATGGGAAGTTTATACTGTTGATATGGCTATGTTGACTTACAGCTGGAGCAATTTGATAAGACACAAATACTCATGTGTTCATGCTGTAGCTGCCTCCACATTCATGACTGATAAAGCGGGAAGGAAAACTCCATCTATCTGAGTATTGGGTTGAGCTATGGGCTTTGGCTTATCACAGGACAATATATCATGTTCTCATATGTCTGATGGGGATTCAGAAGAAGAAGTTAGAGCACTGAAAGTACTTCCTCCGGATTATGATGTCAGAAAGGAAGACTACGACAACAAGGTTTCCATCAGCAGGAGAATCTCGTGGAATAGGAAAAAAGAGGCAAGAGAGAGTGGCAGAGGGAGAGCCAGAGGCACGGGCAGAGCCAGAGGAGGAAGGTATGGCAGCATATTTGAATGTGGAAGTGCTTCGGGTTCAGGTGTGTTTGATTGTGTATTTGGACTAATAGGAATACTAATATAACTATGTGTTATTTGGACTACTAGGATTACTGGTTTTATTATGTTTATTTTGACTACTAGGATTACTGGTTTTATTATGTTTTATTCGGACTACTAGGATTACTAGTTTTATTATGTGTTATTCGGACTACTATGGTTACTAGTATTACTAAGTGTTTATTTGGACTACATATGTATTAGTAGCAATATTTATGTTAGTATTTAGAACCAATATATTTTCATGATTATTATTAATTCGTAGACTAGTTACCTTGTAGATATATACTAAGACTATTTTAATGATTATTTCAACAGTTTAAGAAAAAACCTTTTCAGTTTTCCAAAAAACTCTCTTAATTTTTATTGTTAGTGTGTGAATGGTTAGGCCATAGTAAGGAAAATCTAAAAAAAATATGTATTCCTGGCAAATATTTGATGAAAATGTCTTATTTAATGATAAGCATAGTGCAAAAGCATCGGTTTTTACTACTAAAAGCACATTTTCTCATGGTTTACTAGATAAACGTAAAAATTCTCGAAATATACTATGTTTAAGGTAGTATTACTAAGTCCTTGAAGCTTACCAAGAATTACTAAGTGAATCAAAATATAATATCAAAATATATGACAGCTGCAGCTGCACGTTTTTACACACTTTTTATCCATGCACGTTTTACATGTGAGTTGCATTTTACATGTAAACAATTTTTAATTATTTTATCAATTGGAGTATTTTTCCAAAATTGAAGTATTTTTTCAAAATTTTTAGCAGAGTTTCCCTGTAATTTCGAGTTATCACACATGTGTTTTCCAAAAACATACCAAAACATACCACAACCAGAAACATAACATAACATCCAAAGCAGAAAGAAACATAACATTCTAACAAGTTCAAGAGAATCATTTTAGACAGAACATAATATCCTAACAAGTTCAAGAGAAGCATTTTAGGCAGAAACATAACATCCTAACTTGAATAATACATACATAACATAAACATTTTAGGCCTTTGTTTTAAGCTTCTTCTTTGGCACTTCTAGCTCATCAGTCTTTCCCTAAGTGAAAGAGACTGCACCCACCGTGATGGTTCACCTTTTCTTTTCTCCGGCAGCGGCGTACATGGCTTCAATGTAACAACAGTCTTCTTCGGCCTGCCTCTCTTCTTAGGTGCACCATCAACTTTCTTTTTCTCAGCTTTAGTTTTCTTTTTTGCAGGTGTGGCTGCTTCCTTGGTCGGACTTTCCTCCTCACTGCCATTGTAAACAACCATGTACCAGCTTTGCTTTTCTTATTCAGTGTATATCACATGCGTGGCTTCTTCCTCCGCGTGGTTTTTTCACCTCTTCCACTGTTTTTTCAGGTTCTTCTACCAATTTCTCAACATTTTTTGTGTCTTTTCTACTTCTTCCTCAGCGAAACTCTCCACAGATTTCTCATCACTTTCCTCTTCCTCAATTTGCCTCCACAATTTTTCAGCTTGTACTACACATCTCTCCTTCAACCTTGCGAGTTCCTCTTCCTCACTGGGTCTCGCAAACTGAAAAAATTTCTCTGGTGGTGTATGGACTAGTTTCCCTGCGGCTACTGCCTTAGTCCTACCACGTGGTTCTTTCTCGGCTTCTTTCTCACTATCTTGGACCTCTTTCTCTTGCTCTTCCTCACCTCTTTTCACCATCTTCACGCGGCTGCTGCTTCTCTTGGACCTCTTTCCCTTGCTCTTCCTCAGCTTCTTACTCAGCCTTTTGCTCTTCCTCAGCCTCTTGTTCAGTCTCTTGCTCAGCCTTTTATCTGTCGTGTTCTCTTCATTTTCTTCTCACCAGTGTCTCTATCTTTTCCTTTAGCTCTATCATAATTTTCCTCAGCAACCGTTTTATCCAACCCTTCAGGTCTACAACAATCCATATTATCCCACTGTCCAAAATCCATATATTCACCATAATTGTTTCTCCTCAGCCTCATTTCCTTTTCTCTCAATAGAAGTTAACCTATCTTCTATTTTCTTAGCCCTGCTTTCTCAACAGTCGCTGATTCCTTTCAAGTTTACTCATCCTCCAGTCCATAACTTCCAACTTTGGCTCCACCGATGACAAAACACCAGAAAATCCTTTATCCATAAACGCCAAAATCCTCTCCTTCTACAAACGTCACCTTTTCTTTGTCTTTCTCCTTTGTAAACACTCGTGCACCAGTATCTTGGCATAAAGTTCTTTCCACCAATTTTCTTCTCCTTCACAACTAACCAGTGTTCCATGTATCACTTGCGCTACCCTCAGGATAACACTCTGGCTCCTCATCAATGATGCAAGCCAACAAAGTTTCTCCCACCAGAGTTGGAACCAAACTCTGTTAATAACCTGAAAAAAAATAACAATCAGTAAGTCAGTTTATATTCTTCTAGTTTCTACTAAAAAGTATATATACATATACCTTTGTTTTTCCAAGAGCAGCATATATATCTTCTAAAGGATAACCCTTCATGCTACTCTTGGTAAAACCGCTCTTGCACATCCTAGGACAATCTTCACAGGGCTGTCTGCAGAGAGTCTAAATCTTTTTTCTAGCTTAGAAATACACTCAAAAGCCAAAACCTACCAAATATTGTCACAGTATCAGATCTCCGGTTATAAAACAACTAATATTTTACTAAATTGTATGCTTTACCTGTAATGGAATTACAAATCCAGGAAAGCCGCATGCGGGTGCACTTCACACCTTCAAAAGCTCCATCATATGCTTGATGTATTTATTGCATCCTCAAATGTTAGACGATCCCAAAGAAATGTTTTGCAAGCTTCCAAATCTTCCACAATCCTTAAGATGAACGGGTCTACTGGTCCGGTATCCTTTGCCTGTCCTCTGATAACCCGACCAAGAAAGAACAAAACAGCCATCTTCAATCTATCATTACACGCCGTCTTCATAGAAACAACTTATGCTCCACATCTGTTATGGTGATCTTCTTTAGTCCACCAAAGTAACAATCCACAAACTTTGTACCCCCGAGCTTCAAATACTTCCTCGGATACTCATGGCAGTCTAAGCCAGAGATGAGGGCATGCTCCCTCATAGAATAGCGGATGGGCACACCATTCACGGCAAACCATGCAACATCTTCTTCTTCTTCAGTACGAATGGTGCGCATCAATAACATCCACATTGCTTGGAGCTTCAAGTATTTTTCAGAAGGCATGTGGAAGAAATAAAGAAACTGAGGATGGCTCTTGTGAACCATTTAACCTCTCCTTAAGCTTCTTAATCACGTCAACTGTGTCCTCACAGAGCACGTGGTTTGAATCTTGCAAGTCGTAAACTCCGTGCTCTTGAAATAAAATTCAAGGGGCTGCGGTGGTTGCCTTGCATGCAACCATAATATAATGTATTAGACATCATTACTACTAAAACTATTATACTTTCTCAGTAACAATGATAATATAAAGGCAAAAATTACCTTAGATGATACAGCAGACATGTCTCACTTTCAAAATCAAGTGAGAGCGAAACTGCAGTCTTTTCTCTCACTTGAGTACTCTCTCATGGACTACATCTTCTCCAACCGGCTCATTCCCATCTGAGACCGCCTTCTAGCTCTAGTTCTAGTGGAGACTCCACCGGATATACTAGATCGATTATTTCTTTTCCGGCCCCTTTATTTCCTGTACAAAATGTTATCAAAACAACTCAATTACTTTATATGCAATAGCAACATCAGTAAAACTTAACCATGATTTTTACTTCTCCTTTTCTAGTAAAACCAAAAGAATATATATTATACCTCAGAGGGTTCACACAGATCAGAGAGAGAGATCATCACTATTGTTCCCGTCGGATTGCTCTTCCACATGCTCTTCTACAACAGGAGCAACGTTTTCTCGGGCACTTTGGGAGTTCCCACTTTTCTTCTGAGTCGGTTTTTTTCTTCCATGCTTGCCTGCCATTATCTCCTTCATCTGAACATCCAAAAATAACACAAACAACACACATTCATGCACAATCAAGATAATTACTTTATGTAATCTCAAAACCATTCATTCACTCAAATTAATCTCCAATTTTCCCCCAATTTTTTATCTGACATAATACAAAACAAAAGCGAAATCAAGGTTAAGAAATTACTTACAAAGATGAAGAATGTCGATTCGAGAGTCTTGATTAAAAAGAGGAAAAAGAAAGAAAGGAGAAGAAACAATGAGTCTCGATTTAAGGTTTTTTGTTGGAGAGAAGACAAAAGTCTCTTGTCGTCGCTTTTGGGCTTTCAAAGAAGAGACGAGGGGAAGGAAAACGAGAGAAAGGAAGAGAACAGGGAGAACGCATACGGTTTTTGTTAGACGAGGGGATAGCAAGGATAGGAAAGAAGAGAGAACGAGGAGGGAGAGGGCGACGAGAAGAGAAGGAGAGAGACGAGAGAGGAAGAGAGAAGGAACTGAACACGCATCATAGTTTAAGTTTATAAACTGGGTCGTAATGTACGTGTGTTTGGGAGTGGGTCCGGGTATGGGTGGTTGGATTACGTATTATCTGATTAGTTAGGGTTATAGAATGTATTAAACACGTTTTCGTTATTTAAATAAAAAAAAAAATAGAAAACAAAGTATATTTTATTGATAGGAGAAGTTCAATTTTTCAAAGGTCATAGGGGCGTCTGAGAATAAACTTCCAATTCGTATGGGTTGATGTAGTGATTTTACATATGGATAGATTTTATTTGTCAATTTAAACAATATCTTTAAAAAATGTTGATGGGTGCTGTACAATATAATTATGTTTCAGGGATCCAAAATAATCAACGAATGTTTTATGTTTTCAAAAACCGAAGTTAAACAAGTGGTATGAATATAACATATAAGAGATATTAAATACGAGAGAAGAAAAAGTATATTTAAATG
>NW_026014128.1:0-23470 GCF_020379485.1 Brassica napus | reverse complement strand
CGTTTCTTTATTGGTTAATTTATTCTTTTTAATGACAATAAACTTGGACGGAAAAGTTATAGAAATACAAGTCAACATCTATACACATCCTTTCTTCACGTTTAAAGAAACGCAATACAAGAAGAAAGTTAATTTCACATACTTGGTTAAATAACGAATATTAAATTTACAGATATTTCTATATAGAAAAATAGAATTTCTAACAAAAGAAAACCTCAAGTTCATTGGTCCTTGGGTGTGTGCAAGTTAATTAGAATGGATTGGTCTCAAACTCTCTCAAGTGTCTTCAACGAAGATCCTGAAGATGAAATCCCTGAACGTCGAGAGTATTGCTTTGGATCAACAGCTGAGATCGAAGTTGGATCATACTGCATTGATTTATATGCATGTTCAAGCTTCTTGCTTATATCGTAGTCTGTGTAAATGTCTATAACACCAAAGTAGAGAATCACGTCGTAAAATTCACCAGTTGGTTCCCCAACAAGCTGATTCTCAGCGTCACTTCTTCTCACCGTTCTTTTCAACTCTTGCAGGCATGTTTATACCTAGTTGCATTGATGCTAACCTGAAAGAAAAAAACATTCAAGAACACGCTCACTTGTATTACAAAACTCCATTTGCAGTTTCCACATTTATTGTGAGTATATAACCATTGAGTTTTTGGTTCTTTACTTGCTGGCATCGAGTAGAAACCGGTCCATTTCTCCTCGAGAGGGACGATTGTCTCCTGCTCAAACAAGATGAAGTGGCCTCGATCAAGCAAGCTTTAAGATGAATACTTTGAAAGTTAAGACAAGATTTTTACCGGTCGGGGTTCTAGCTCCGGAAGTAGGAGTGGCAGAGTTATTGCACGAAGATTCTCGAAAGTGAAGACCAACCAAGAGACTATAGTCCATGATCCTCTCTTGTTCAAGAAATTCACAGTCTTTGTCCACTTGCCTGTTAAGAAAAAAATGTTTCGAACTCTGCTTACTTTAAATCAGATGATTCTCAATCCGATTTGGACTAATGTGGAATATATATAATATATATATATATATATAACAAGAGTTGTATTATAAGTAGTGAATCAGTCACCTGCAAAATTCTTGGAACCAGTTCTTTTGCAACCGGAATAAGAAATTTAGATCAAGATCTTTAAGTGTTGTATTTGGATCTATTTCAGACTCTGGTTTAGTGGTAAGACGGCCATGAGATGATCCTTTCAGGTCAAACCGTCTATGGATGGAGTGGCCAGTACAGAATAGATTCCCCATGATTACAAACCGAACCTGCAAGACACAACTACTCTTCTGTCAGTGCTTCCATAACTGAAAATGCTAATAACAATTTAATGCATAGACATGCATACAAAAAAATGGTTGTTGACCTTTTTCTGTGCAGTGCCAGTCAGTTTCACGCAGTGAAGACCGAAGAACTTCGTAACTAGAGTGTTTTCACATGCCCTTACATGGTTGTAGTAAGCCGGAAGCATCCTTATAAGAACCTGTTTCAAATGAAAAAAATACAAATGAGTGAATATTTTGATAAACAGATTTAAAAAAAAAAATTGTATACTAGTACTTACTTTTGTTTCTGCCTTCTTCATGGTCTTGATCATGTAGCGGTCATCATTGGTCAAATAGAAGAAACTTCCACTTTTCCCTGGAGATGATAGCTCCCTAAGAGCATCATTGCCACAAATCGATAACATATAATCTGCTGCATCCACATTAAACAGTTTCCGCAGAGTCCTACACAACATTTCCATAAGTTTTTCTTAAAACCAAAACACACATAAAAGAGATAAAAAAATCAACCAAAGAAAAAAGAGTCTCTCACCTGAAAACCACAGGACAATAGTCCTTCCATTTGAACTCACAAGACTGGTGCGGAGGAGTGTATTTAGATCCCTCAGATGGAAACTTCGTCCAAAGTTTTTCCTTTGGATCAAACGCAGAAGCCTTCAAATCAAGCGATGTTGCCGGTGCTGGTCTTCCAACAGAATGTCTTAACAAGAAAAGAAACAACAATTATCAAACATAAAAAAAAAAACAAAAGTATTTAGTTTACCTAATCCCAAGCTGCAAGTTAAGCATGAGATCATAATTCTTATGTCCTTTGGAGATAGTCTGTCCTTGTTTCTTAGCAGGTTGTATTCTCAACGGCCCCAACGGTGATCTGTTACTCTCCGTATCATCTACCTGAAGATAACCAGAACCATTATTCCTCAACTCCATTTCAGCATTACTAACTCTTCCATCGACAGACCTCCTCCTCGGCCTCTCACTGCTCTTAGTCCTGTTCCCACTACTACTCTGCTCAGAAGAAGAACCGTACCAAACCGGCATCTTCTGAGACGGCAAAACCGGTATCCTCTGACAAGTACAAACCACACACTCACTCAAATCAACGTAGAACACTTGTTGCGGTTGCCAGTCAAAGTTCCCCGTAGACGTCGACGGGTAATAAGTCCCGTTCTGTTCTTTAGGATCTTTACTCCAAACACCGACGTAAAAACTCCCATCCGACCAACGGAAAGTACCATTCCCTTTAGGAGCAGAGTCTTCCCAAGACCCGTCGTAACGGTTCCCGTTGCTCCATATCATCGTCCCGTTACCGTTCATCATCCCGTTCTTCCACTGCCCTATGTAATGATTCTCGTTCTTCCACTGGTACCTCCCGTGCCCGTCTTGCAACCCTCTCCTCCACTCGCCGTCGTAGCAGTCTCCGTTGACATAGCTCTTCGTGCCTTGGCCGTGCCGCAGGTTCATCACCCACGAGCCTCGGTATAAATCTCCGGAGGAGTCTATGTAAGTGCCTTTGCCGTCCATGTAGCCGTTCTTGAAGTCGCCTTCGTAGGTGGCGCCGCTGGGCCAGCTGAAACGGCCTTTCCCCATGGTTTTGCCGCGGTGCCATTCTCCGACGTACATACACCCGTCGGTCCAGAGGTATTTGCCGTGCCCGTGGGGGAGGTTGTCTCTCCATTGGCCTGTGTAGAAGTCTCCGCTCGGTAAGGCTTTCTCCGCGTGGTATGTCTCTCCCGTTGGTCGGCTGTAGTCGTCGGCGTCGTCTGCGTGTGCTACCGACATTTCTTATTTTGTTTTGTTTTGTCTTTTTTTTTTGTGTTTTGTTTTCAGATATGTCTTCTTCGTCTTCGTTCGTTCATTGCTAGATCGCTAAGTCTCATTTGGAGGATTGTGTTAAGACAATGGGAGGATCTTGGTCTTCTTTAGAACAGCGATGAGGACATAGAGAGAGAGATGAGACGTTTTGATTGGCGTGGAGAAATGATGATGATCAACAGAAAGATTGAAGACGAGAATGTTGTTGTGTGTTGAATTGGTGATGGTGATTCGATAGAGAGGTTGAAGAGTTTGGTAATGGCCATATTGTTATTGGAGCTCCGCGTTTGATTCCTAAAGCGACTACCTAACCAGACATCTGGAGGGGCCTCACAATGAGCGACGTGGTTCCCTTGTTAATGCTTACGTCATTTCCTATTTCTTTTTTTTTTGTCTATAAATAATACTTGTTGTAATGAGAAGTTCCCACCCGGTTATATGTAGTTTTCTTTTAGTTCAAAATGTTTGACCTCATGAATCCGTACCCACCCTCTTTTAATATACGCTTAGGTTGTTGATAACAAAAGATAAGAGAATCGTTGAAAACTAAAATGAAATCAGACATAAAGTAAGAGGTTTGAGAGAGGTTTATCGACCTTACTAAGTTGCTATGATGCTTCACCGGTCTGACCTAAAATAAACAATGCTTACTTGGTTTCACAGTTTTGTTGTTTGGTTTGTGAAGATGAAAACCGTGATGACCAAGTTACTACAACAAAGATCAAAAGTGCTCAACGTTAACTTCAGCTCTAACTATGGGTGGTGTAAATCAAACTCTAGTTAGACATGCTTTGGGACCACTTCTTGGGAAACGGCTACCCCGCCTCTTCATGATTGTACCGTTGTCCTTCGTGTCTCCAAGAGTTCAAAAGCACATTTGGAATGTTGTGGCAGTGACTTGATGATGCAAGCAAGCGTTCAAGTTTGAAAGAAGCGTTTGCGTTAGGTCAAGCCTCAAGGTTCAAGACTTTTCATATAAATAGAAGGTCTTGTTGTATTGAGAGGACGTGAGAGAGAAACATAATACATAGATAGTGAAAAGAGAGAAAACTTGTAAGGTCTAAGCTTTGTGTTGAGTTTTCTCTAGACTTAGGAGTTGACAGAGTGAGTCTTAAGTGCTGGTGAAGGGCATTAAGGCGGGTCACTTGTAGCTTCTATTGTAAACACTATCGGAATCTAGTGGATTCCAAGTTAAAGACTCGGCCAGACGTAGCGACCCTCGTTAACGGGAGTGAACTGGTTAAAGTCTTGTGTGTGCTCCCTCTTTTACTCTCTTTATCTCCTCTACTTCTCTCACAACTCCATTATCCTCTGTTTCCTCTGTTTCCCCTGTTCTCAGTCCTCTGTTCTTGTGTTTGTTGAGTATTCTCCTAAAGGAAAGTCGACGCCTTGAGGGTAAAGAAACTTAACAGAGTGGTATCAGAGCATAGGTTCAGTGTTCACGGGTCTGTAAAGATCTTACAACGGTGAACTATGTCTTCAGCTCGAATATAAGTTGAGAAGTTTGATGGTCGTGGTGACTACACGATGTGGAAAGAGAAACTCATGGCTCATCTGGACATTTTGGGTCTGAGTGTTGCTCTAAAGGAAACCGAAGCTGTGGAGGTTCAACCTCCTGGATCTAAACAAACAGAAGAAGAAGCTAAAGAAAGTGCTGAAAAGGCGGAAGCTTTAGACGAGAAGAAAAGAAAGGCGAGAAGCACCATCGTCTTAAGCATATAACAGATAGAGTTCTCAGGAAGATCAAGAAAGAGCAGACTGCTGCTGCTATGATAGGTGCTCTTGAGAAGCTGTACATGTCAAAAGCTCTTCCTAACCAAATCTATCTCAAACAGAAGCTCTATGGATTCAAGATGTCTGAGAATCTGTCCATAGAAGGTAACATTGATGAGTTTCTTAAGATTATAACAAATCTGGAGAACACAAATGTTGTAACCTCTGATGAGGACCAATCTATCTTGATCCTCATGTCCCTGCCAAACCCCTTTGACCAGCTAAAAGATACTTTAAAGTATGGCACTGGAAGATCCATACTGACGTTAGATGAAGTGATTGCTGCTATCTACTCAAAGGAACTTGAGTTCGGATCTAACAACAAAAATATTAAAGGCCAAGCTGAAGGTCTGTTTTCTAAGGGTAAAGGCGACTCAAGAGGAAGGTCTGAAGGTCGAGAGAGAAACAACAAGTCTCCAAGGACTAGATCTAAGTGTAGATCCAAGAAAGGATGCTGGAACTGTGGTGAAAATGGCCACTTTAAGGCGTCTTGTCCTACCAAGAGCAAAGGCCAGACTCGACCAAAAGACTATAACCATGGAAGAGGAGAGTCATCTTGTGGTAATGGAAACTTTGCAGAAGCTACATGCCTCTATATGTCAGGGGTTAACACCTAGATTTTGAGAAAATTTCAAAAGATACGACAATATTGTTTTAATGCATAGTTGCATCCTGCACTAATATATGATGATGCTCAAAGAGGTTTGGAGCCTTTGTTGTCTCCATTTTTTAAGAAAATATTGATTTTATAGTGGTTATTCCATCGATTTAAGAAGTATTATGAAGTTTTACTAAATTAATTGATAAACAAATTATAACGATTACCATATACCATGAAAAAGAGCTTAAAATACATTACTACAAATGTAGAATGTGGTTAGAAATTTTAAAACAACACTAAAGATTATAGGCTTCAGTATATAAAAAATTTACCAAAAACTCAATATTTTCGTAGAGGGGGTTAACACATGGATTTTGAGAAAATTTCAAAAAATATGACAATATTGTTTTAATGCATAGTTGCATCCTGTACTAACATATGATGATGTTCAAAGAGGTATTGAGTCTTTATTGTCTCTATTTTTCAAGAGAATAGCGATTTTAAAATGGTTAGTCCACTAATTTTGGGAGTTTATGAAGTTTTACTAAATTAATTTATAAAAACAGTTGAACGATGTTCATTCACCATGAAAAAGAGTTTAGCACACATTAATACAAATGTATAATATGGTTAGAAATTTTAAAACAACACTAAATATTATAGGCTTCAATATATAAAATATTTACCAAAAACTCAATATTTTCGAAGGGGTTAACACATAGATTTTGAAAAAAATTCAAAAAATACGACAATATTGTTTTAATGCATAATTGCATCCTGCACTAATATATGATGATGCTCAAAAGGTTGGAGCCTTTGTTGTCTCCATTTTTCAAGAAAATATTGATTTTATAGTGGTTATTCCATCGATTTAAGAAGTATTATGAAGTTTTACTAAATTAATTGATAAACAAATTATAACGATTACCATACACATGAAAAAGAGCTTAAAATACATACTACAAATATAGAATGTGGTTAGAAATTTTAAAATAACACTAAAGATTATAGGCTTCAGTATATAAAAAATTTACCAAAAACTCAATATTTAACACGTGGACTTTGAGAAAATTTCAAAAAATATGACAATATTGTTTTAATGCATAGTTGCATCCTATACTAACATATGATGATGTTCAAAGAGGTATTGAGTCTTTATTGTCTCTATTTTTCAAGAGAATAGCGATTTTAAAATGGTTAGTCCACTAATTTTGGGAGTTTATGAAGTTTTACTAAATTAATTTATAAAAACAGTTGAACGATGTTTATTCACCATGAAAAAGAGTTTAGCACACATTAATACAAATGTATAATATGGTTAGAAATTTTAAAAGAACACTAAATATTATAGGCTTCAATATATAAAATATTTACCAAAAACTCAATATTTTCGAAGGGGTTAACACATAGATTTTGAAAAAAATTCAAAAAATACTACAATATTGTTTTAATGCATAGTTGCATCCTGCACTAATATATGATGATGCTCAAAGAGGTTTGGAGCTTTTGTTGTCTCCGTTTTTCAAGAAAATATTGATTTTATAGTGGTTATTCCATCGATTTAAGAAGTATTATGAAGTTTTACTAAATTAATTGATAATCAAATTATAACGATTACCATATACCATGAAAAGGAGCTTAAATTACATTACAACAAGTGTAGAATGTGGTTAGAAATTTTAAAACAACACTAATGATTATAGGCTGTATATAAAAAATTTACCAAAAACTCAATATTTTCGTAGAGGGTTAACACATGGATTTTGAAAAAAATTCAAAAAAATGACAATATTGTTTTAATGCATAGTTGCATCCTGCACTAATATATGATGATGTTCAAAGAAGTATGAAGCCTTTGTTGTCTCTATTTTTCAAGAGAATAGTGATTTTAAAATGGATAGTCCACTAATTTTGGGAGTTTATGAAGTTTTACTAAATTAATTTATAAAAACAGTTGAACGATGTTCATTTACCATTAAAAAGAGTTTAGAACACATTAATAAAAATGTATAATAAGGTTAGAAATTTTAAAACTACACTAAATATTATACGCTTCAATATATAAAATATTTACCAAAAACTCAATATTTTCGAAAGGTTTAACACATAGATTTTGAAAAAAATTCAAAAAATAAGACAATATTGTTTTAATGCATAGTTGCATCCTGCACTAATATATGATGATGCTCAAAGAGGTTTGGAGCCTTTGTTGTGTCCGTTTTCGAAGAAAACATTGATTTTACAGTGGTTATTCCATCGATTTAAAGAGTTTCATGAAGTTTTACTAAATTAATAGATAAACAAAATTATAACGATTCATATATACCATGAAATAGAGCTTAAAATACATTAATACAAAAGTAGAATGTGGTTAGAAATTTTAAACAACACTATGGATTATAGGCTTCAGTATATAAAACATTTACCAAAAACACAATATTTTCATGGGTAACACATGGATTTTGAGAAAATTTCAAAAAATATGACAATATTACTTTAATGCATAGTTGCATCCTTCACTAACATATGATGATGTTCAAAGAGGTATGGAGCTTTTGTTGTCTCTATGTTTCAAAAGAATAGCGATTTTAAAATGGTTAGTCCACTAATTTTGGTAGTTTATGAAGTTTTACTAAATTAATTTATAAAACAGTTGAACGATGTTAATTTACCATGAAAAAGAGTTTAGCACACATTAATACAAATGTATAATATGGTTAGAATTTTAAAACAACACTAAATATTATAGGCTTCAATATATAAAGTATTTACCAAAAACTCAATATTTTCGAGGGGTTAACAATACGTTTTGAAAAAAATTCAAAAAATACTACAATATTGTTTTAATGCATAGTTGCATCCTGCACTAATATATGATGATGCTCAAAGAGGTTTGGAGCCTTTTTTGTCTCCGTTTTTCTAGAGAATAATTATTTTATAGTGGTTAGTCAACCAATTTAGGGAGTATTATGAAGTTTTCCTAAATTAATTGACAAAAAATTTAAACGACGCACATGTACCATGAAATAGAGTTTAATAAACATTAATACAAATGCAGAATGTGTTTAGAAATTTTAAAAAAAACATTAAAGATCATATGCTTCAGTATATTGAACATTTACCGAAAAATTCAATATGTTCGTAGGGGTTAATCCATAGATTTTGAGAAAAAATTAAAAAAATGAAAATTCTATTTTAATGCATAGTTGCATCCTTCACTAACATATGATGAAGGTCAAAGAGGTTTGGAACCTTTTTTGTCTCCGTTTTTCTAGAGAATAGTGATTATATAGTGGTTAGTCAACCAATTTAGGGAGTATTATGAAGTTTTACTAAATTAATTGACAAAATATTTAAACGACGCCCATGTACCATGAAAGAGAGTTTAATATACAGTAATACAAATGCAGAATGTGTTTAGAAATTTTAAAACAACACTAAAGATCATATGCTTCAGTATAATGAGCAGTTATCGAAAAATTCAATATGTTTGTAGGGGTTAATCCATAGATTTTGAAAAAAAATTCAAAAATGAAAATTCTATTTTAATGCATAGTTGCATCCTTTACTAACATATGATGAAGGTCAAAGAGGTTTGTAACCTTTGTTGTCTCCGTTTTTTCTAGAGAATAGCGATTTTATAGTGGTTAGTCAACCAATTTAGGGAGTATTACAAAGTTTTACTATATTAATTGACAAAAAATTTAAAAGACGCTCATGTACCATGAAATAGAGTTTAATATACATTAATACAAATGCGGAATGTGTTTAGAAATTTTAAAACAACACTAAAGATCATATGCATCAGTATATAGAGCATTTACCGAAAAATTCAATATTTTCGTAGGGGTTAACCCATAGATTTTGAGAAAAATTAAAAAAATGAAAATTCTATTTTAATGCATTGTTGCATCCTTCACTAACATATGATGAAGGTCAAAGAGGTTTGAAACCTTTGTTGTCTCCGTTTTTCAAGAGAATAGCGATTTTATAGTGGTTAGTCAAACAATTTAGGGAGTATTATGAAGTTTTACTAAATTAATTGACGAAAAATTTAAAAGACGCCCATGTACCATGAAATAGAGCTTAATATACATTAATACAAATGCAGAATGTGTTTAGAAATTTTAAAACAACACTAAAGATCATATGCTTCAGTATATAGAGCATTTACCGAAAAATTCAAATTTTCGTAGGGGTTAACCCATAGATTTTGAGAAAAAATTAAAAAATGAAAATTCTATTTTAATGCATAGTTGCATCCTTCACTAACATATGATGAAGGTCAAAGAGGTTTGAAACCTTTGTTGTCTCCGTTTTTCTAGAGAATAGCGATTTTATAGTGGTTAGTCAACCAATTTAGGGAGTATTATGAAGTTTTACTAAATTAATTGACGAAAAATTTAAACGATGCCCATGTACCATGAAATAGAGTTTAATATACATTAATACAAATGCAGAATATGTTTAGAAATTTAAAACAACACTAAAGATCATATGCTTCAGTATATAGAGCATTTACCGAAAAATTCAATATTTTCGTAGGGGTTAACCATAGATTTTGAGAAAAATTCAAAAAAATAAAAATTATATTTTAATGCATAGTTGCATCCTTCACAAACATATGATGAAGGTCAAAGAGGTTTGGAACCTTTGTTGTCTCCGTTTTTCTAGAGAATAGCGATTTATAGTGGTTAGTCAACCAATTTAGGGAGTATTATGAAGTTTTACTAAATTAATTGACGAAAAATTTAAACGACGCCCATGTACCATGAAATAGAGTTTAATATACATTAATACAATTCAGAATGTGTTTAGAAATTTTAAAACAACACTAAAGATCATATGCTTCAGTATATAGAGCATTTACCGAAAAATTCAATATTTTCGTAGGGGTTAACCAATAGATTTTGAGAAAAATTCAAAAAATGAAAATTCTATTTTAATGCATAGTTGCATCCTTCACAACATATGATGAAGGTCAAGAGGTTTGGAACCTTTGTTGTCTCCGTTTTTCTAGAGAATAGCGATTTTATAGTGGTTAGTCAACCAATTTAGGGAGTATTATGAAGTTTTACTAAATTAATTGACAAAAAATTAAAAGACGCCCATGTACCATGAAATAGAGTTTAATATACATTAATACAAATGCATAATGTGTTTAGAAATTTTAAAACAACACTAAAGATCATATGCTTCAGTATATAGAGCATTTACCGAAAAATTCAATATTTTCGTAGGAGTTAATCCATAGATTTTGAAAAAAATTAAAAAAATGAAAATTCTATTTAATGCATAGTTGCATCCTTCACTAACATATGATGAAGGTCAAAGAGGTTTGAAACCTTTGTTGTCTCCGTTTTTCTAGAGAATAGCGATTTTATAGTGGTTAGTCAACCAATTTAAGGAGTATTATGAAGTTTTACTAAATTAATTGACGAAAAATTTAAACGACACCCATGTACCATGAAATAGAGTTAAATATACATTAATAAAATGCAGAATGTGTTTATAAATTTTAAAACAACACTAAAGATCATATGCTTCAGTATATGAGCATTTACCGAAAAATTCAATATTTTCGTAGGGGTTAACCCATAGATTTTGATAAAAAAATTAAAAAAATGAAAATTCTATTTTAATGCATAGTTGCTTCCTTTACTAACATATGATGAAGGTCAAAGAGGTTTGGAACCTTTGTTGTCTCCGTTTTTTCTAGAGAATAGGGATTTTATAGTGGTTAGTCAACCAATTTAGAGAGTATTATGAAGTTTTACTAAATTAATTGACAAAAAATTTAAACGACGCACATGTACCATGAAATAGAGTTTAATATACATTAATAAAAATGCAGAATGTGTTTAGAAATTTTAAAACAACACTAAAGATCATATGCTTCAGTATATAGAGCATTTACCGAAAAATTCAATATTTTCGTAGGGGTTAACCCATAGATTTTGATAAAAAATTAAAAAAATGAAAATTCTATTCTAATGCATAGTTGCATCCTTCACTAACATATGATGAAGGTCAAAGAGGTTTGGAACCTTTGTTGTCTCCATTTTTCTAGAGAATAGCGATTTTATAGTGGTTAGTCAACCAATTTAGGGAGTATTATGAAGTTTTACTAAATTAATTGACAAAAAATTTAAACGACGCCCATGTACCATAAACTAGAGTTTAATATACATTAATACAAATGCAGAATGTGTTTAGTAATTTTAAAACAACCCTAAAGATCATATGCTTCAGTATATAGAGCATTTACCGAAAAATTCAATATTTTCGTAGGGGTTAACCCATAGATTTTGAGAAAAAATTAAAAAAATGAAAATTCTATTTTAATTCATAGTTGCATCCTTCACTAACATATGATGAAGGTCAAAGAGGTTTGAACCTTTGTTGTCTCCGTTTTTCTAGAGAATAGCATTTTATAGTGGTTAGTCAACAATTTAGGGAGTATTATGAAGTTTTACTAAATTAATTGACGAAAAATTTAAAAGACGCCCATGTACCATGAAATAGAGTTTAATATACATTAATACAAATGCAGAATGTGTTTAGAAATTTTAAAACAACACTAAAGATCATATGCTTCAGTATATAGAGCATTTACCGAAATATTCAATATTTTCGTAGGGGTTAACCATAGATTTTGAGAAAAATTAAAAAAATGAAAATTCTATTTTAATGCATAGTTGCATCCTTCACTAACATATGATGAAGGTCAAAGAGGTTTGAAACCTTTGTTGTCTCCGTTTTTCTAGAGAATAGCGATTTTATAGTGGTTAGTCAACCAATTTAGGGAGTATTATGAAGTTTTACTAAATTAATTGACAAAAAATTTAAACGATGCCAATGTACCATGAAATAGAGTTTAATATACATTAATACAAATGCAGAATTTGTTTAGGATTTTTAAAACAACACTAAAGATCATAGAGCATTTACCGAAAAATTCAATATTTTCGTAGGGGTTAACTAATAGATTTTGAGAAAAATTCAAAAAAATGAAAATTCTATTTTAATGCATAGTTGCATCCTTCACTAACATATGATGAAGGTCAAAGAGGTTTGGAACCTTTGTTGTCTCCGTTTTTCTAGAGAATAGCGATTTTATAGTGGTTAGTCAACCAATTTAGGGAGTATTATGAAGTTTTACTAAATTAATTGACAAAAAATTTAAAAGACGCCCATGTACCATGAAATAGAGTTTAATATACATTAATACAAATGCAGAATGTGTTTAGAAATTTTAAAACAACACTAAAGATCATATGCTTCAGTATATAGAGCATTTACCGAAAAATTCAATATTTTCGTAGGGGTTAACCCATAGATTTTGAAAAATTTTAAAAAATAAAAATTCTATTTTAATGCATAGTTGCATCCTTCACAACATATGATGAAGGTCAAAGAGGTTTGGAACCTTTGTTGTCTCCGTTTTTCTAGAGAATAGCGATTTTATAGTGGTTAGTCAACCAATTTAGGGAGTATTATGAAGTTTTACTAAATTAATTGACAAAAATTAAAAGACGCCCATGTACCATGAAATAGAGTTTAATATACATTAATACAAATGCAGAATGTGTTTAGAAATTTAAAACAACACTAAAGATCATATGCTTCAGTATATAGAGCATTTACCGAAAAATTCAATATTTTCGTAGGGGTTAATCCATAGATTTTGAAAAAATTTAAAAAAATGAAAATTATTTTAATGCATAGTTGCATCCTTCACTAACATATGATGAAGGTCAAAGAGGTTTGGAACCTTTGTTGTCTCCGTTTTTTCTAGAGAATAGCGATTTTATAGTGGTTAGTCAACCAATTTAGGGAGTATTATGAAGTTTTACTAAATTAATTGACAAAAAATTTAAACGACGCCCATGTACCATAAAATAGAGTTTAATATACATTAATACAAATGCAGAATGTGTTTAGAAATTTTAAAACAACACTAAAGATCATATGCTTCAGTATATAGAGCATTTACCGAAAAATTTAATATTTTCGTAGGAACCCATAGATTTTGAAAAAATTCAAAAAATGAAAATTCTATTTTAATGCATAGTTGCATCCTTCACTAACATATGATGAAGGTCAAAGAGGTTTGGAACCTTTGTTGTCTCCGTTTTTTCTAGAGAATAGCGATTTTATAGTGGTTAGTCAACCAATTTAGGGAGTATTATAAAGTTTTACTAAATTAATTGACAAAAAATTTAAACGACGCACATGTACCATGAAATAGAGTTTAATATACATTAATACAAATGCATAATGTGTTTAGAAATTTAAAACAACACTAAAGATCATATGCTTCAGTATATAGAGCATTTACCGAAAAATTCAATATTTTCGTAGGGGTTAACCAATAGATTTTGAGAAAATTCAAAAAAAATGAAAATTCTATTTTAATGCATAGTTGCATCCTTCACTAACATATGATGAAGGTCAAAGAGGTTTGGAACCTTTGTTGTCTCCGTTTTTTCTAGAGAATAGCGATTTTATAGTGGTTAGTCAACCAATTTATGGAGTATTATGAAGTTTTACTAAATTAATTGACGAAAAATTTAAACGACGCCCATGTACCATGAAATAGAGTTTAATATACATTAATACAAATGCAGAATGTGTTTATAAATTTTAAAACAACACTAAAGATCATATGCTTCAGTATATAGAGCATTTACCGAAAAATTCAATATTTTCGTAGGGGTTACCCATAGATTTTGATAAAAAAATTAAAAAAATGAAAATTCTATTTTAATGCATAGTTGCATCCTTTACTAACATATGATGAAGGTCAAAGAGGTTTGGAACCTTTGTTGTCTCCGTTTTTCTAGAGAATAGCGATTTTATAGTGGTTAGTCAACCAATTTAGAGAGTATTATGAAGTTTTACTAAATTAATTGACAAAAAATTTAAACGACGCACATGTACCATGAAATAGAGTTTAATATACATTAATAAAAATGCAGAATGTGTTTAGAAATTTTAAAACAACACTAAAGATCATATGCTTCAGTATATAGAGCATTTACCGAAAAATTCAATATTTTCGTAGGGGTTAACCCATAGATTTTGAAAAAAATTTAAAAAAATGAAAATTCTATTTTAATGCATAGTTGCATCCTTCACTAACATATGATGAAGGTCAAAGAGGTTTGGAACCTTTGTTGTCTCCGTTTTTCTAGAGAATAGCGATTTTATAGTGGTTAGTCAACCAATTTAGAGAGTATTATGAAGTTTTACTAAATTAATTGACAAAAAATTTAAACGACGCCCATGTACCATGAAATAGAGTTTAATATACATTAATACAAATGCATAATGTGTTTAGAAATTTTAAAACAACCTAAAGATCATATGCTTCAGTATATAGAGCATTTACCGAAAAATTCAATATTTTCGTAGGGGTTAACCATAGATTTTGAGAAAAAATTAAAAAAATGAAAATTCTATTTTAATGCATAGTTGCATCCTTACTAACATATGATGAAGGTCAAAGAGGTTTGAAACCTTTGTTGTCTCCGTTTTTCTAGAGAATAGCGATTTTATAGTGGTTAGTCAAACAATTTAAGGAGTATTATAAAGTTTTACTAAATTAATTGACAAAAAATTTAAAAGATGCCAATGTACCATGAAATAGAGTTTAATATACATTAATACAAATGCAGAATTTGTTTAGAAATTTTAAAACAACACTAAAGATCATATGCTTCAGTATATAGAGCATTTACTAAAAAATTCAATATTTTCGTAGGGGTTAACCAATAGATTTTGAGAAAAATTTAAAAAAATGAAAATTCTATTTTAATGCATAGTTGCATCCTTCACTAACATATGATGAAGGTCAAAGAGGTTTGAAACCTTTGTTGTCTCCGTTTTTCTAGAGAATAGCGATTTTATAGTGGTTAGTCAACCAATTTAGGGAGTATTATGAAGTTTTACTAAATTAATTGACAAAAAATTTAAACGACGCCATGTACCATGAAATAGAGTTTAATATACATTAATACAAATGCAGAATGTGTTTAGAATTTTAAAACAACACTAAAGATCATATGCTTCAGTATATAGAGCATTTACCGAAAAATTCAATATTTTCGTAGGGGTTAACCAATAGATTTTGAGAAAAATTCAAAAAAATGAAAATTCTATTTTAATGCATAGTTGCATCCTTCACTAACATATGATGAAGGTCAAAGAGGTTTGGAACCTTTGTTGTCTCCGTTTTTCTAGAGAATAGCGATTTTATAGTGGTTAGTCAACCAATTTATGAGAGTATTATGAAGTTTTACTAAATTAATTGACAAAAATTTAAACGACGCCCATGTACCATGAAATAGAGTTTAATATACATTAATACAAATGCAAATGTGTTTAGAAATTTTAAAACAACACTAAAGATCATATGCTTCAGTATATAGAGCATTTACCGAAAAATTCAATATTTTCGTAGGGGTTAACCATAGATTTTGAAAAATTTAAAAAAATGAAAATTCTATTTTAATGCATAGTTGCATCCTTCACTAACATATGATGAAGGTCAAAGAGGTTTGGAACCTTTGTTGTCTCCGTTTTTCTAGAGAATAGCGATTTTATAGTGGTTAGTCAACCAATTTAGGAGTATTATGAAGTTTTACTAAATTAATTGACAAAAATTTAAACGACGCCCATGTACCATGAAATAGAGTTTAATATACATTAATACAAATGCATAATGTGTTTAGAAATTTTAAAACAACACTAAAGATCATATGCTTCAGTATATAGAGCATTTACCGAAAAATTCAATATTTTCGTAGGGGTTAACCATAGATTTTGAAAAATTTTAAAAAATGAAAATTCTATTTTAATGCATAGTTGCATCCTTCACAAACATATGATGAAGGTCAAAGAGGTTTGTAACCTTTGTTGTCTCCGTTTTTCTAGAGAATAGCGATTTTATAGTGGTTAGTCAACCAATTATGGAGTATTATGAAGTTTTACTAAATTAATTGACAAAAAATTTAAACGACGCCCATGTACCATGAAATAGAGTTTAATATACATTAATACAAATGCAGAATGTGTTTAGAAATTTAAAAACAACACTAAAGATCATATGCTTCAGTATATAGAGCATTTACCGAAAAATTCAATATTTTCGTAGGGTTAACCCATAGATTTTGAAAAAATTTTAAAAAATGAAAATTCTATTTTAATGCATAGTTGCATCCTTCACTAACATATGATGAAGGTCAAAGAGGTTTGGAACCTTTGTTGTCTCCGTTTTTCTAGAGAATATAGTGGTTAGTCAACCAATTTAGGGAGTATTATGAAGTTTTACTAAATTAATTGACAAAAAATTTAAACGACGCCCATGTACCATAAAATAGAGTTTAATATACATTAATACAAATGCAGAATGTGTTTAGTAATTTTAAAACAACCTAAAGATCATATGCTTCAGTATATAGAGCATTTACCGAAAAATTAATATTTTCGTAGGGGTTAACCAATAGATTTTGAAAAAAATTTAAAAATGAAAATTCTATTTTAATGCATGTTGCATCCTTCACTAACATATGATGAAGGTCAAAGAGTTTGAAGAGGTTTGAAACCTTTGTTGTCTCCGTTTTTCTAGAGAATAGCGATTTATAGTGGTTAGTCAAACAATTTAGGGAGTATTATGAAGTTTTACTAAATTAATTGACGAAAATTTAAAGACTCCCATGTACCATGAAATAGAGTTTAATATACATTAATACAAATGCAGAATGTGTTTAGAAATTTTAAAACAACACTAAAGATCATATGCTTTAGTATATAGAGCATTTACCGAAATATTCAATATTTTCGTAGGGGGTTAACCCATAGATTTTGATAAAAAATTAAAAAAATGAAAATTCTATTTTAATGCATAGTTGCATCCTTCACTAACATATGATGAAGGTCAAAGAGGTTTGAAACCTTTGTTGTCTCCGTTTTTCTAGAGAATAGCGATTTTATAGTGGTTAGTCAACCAATTTAGGGAGTATTATGAAGTTTAACTAAATTAATTGACAAAAAATTTAAACGATGCCATGTACCATGAAATAGAGTTTAATATACATTAATACAAATGCAGAATGTGTTTAGAATTTTAAAACAACACTAAAGATCATATGCTTCAGTATATAGAGCATTTACCGAAAAATTCAATATTTTCGTAGGGGTTAACCATATTTTTGAGAAAAAAAAAATGAAAATTATATTTTTGCATAGTTGCATCCTTCACAACATATGATGAAGGTCAAAGAGGTTTGGAACCTTTGTTGTCTCCTTTTTTCTAGAGAATAGCGATTTTATAGTGTTAGTCCCAATTTAGGGAGTATTATGAAGTTTTACTAAATTAATTGACGAAAAATTTAAACGACGCCCATGTACCATGAAATAGAGTTTAATATACATTAATACAAATGCAGAATGTGTTTAGAATTTTAAAACAACACTAAAGATCATATGCTTCAGTATATAGAGCATTTACCGAAAAATTCAATATTTTCGTAGGGGTTAACCAATAGATTTTGAGAAAAATTCAAAAAATGAAATTCTATTTTAAATGCATAGTTGCATCCTTCACAAACATATGATGAAGGTCAAAGAGGTTTGGAACCTTTGTTGTCTCCGTTTTTCTAGAGAATAGCGATTTTATAGTGGTTAGTCAACCAATTTAGGGAGTTTTGAAGTTTTACTAAATTAATTGACAAAAAATTTAAACGACGCCCATGTACCATAAAATAGAGTTTAATATACATTAATACAAATCAGAATGTGTTTAGAAATTTTAAAACAACACTAAAGATCATATGCTTCAGTATATAGATCATTTACCGAAAAATTCAATATTTTCGTAGGGGTTAACCAATAGATTTTGAGAAAAATTCAAAAAAATGAAAATTCTATTTAATGCATAGTTGCATCCTTCACAACATATGATGAAGGTCAAAGAGGTTTGGAACCTTTGTTGTCTCCGTTTTTCTAGAGAATAGCGATTTTATAGTGGTTAGTCAACCAATTTATGGAGTATTATGAAGTTTTACTAAATTAATTGACAAAAATTTAAAATACCCATGTACCATGAAATAGAGTTTAATATACATTAATACAAATGCATAATGTGTTTAGAAATTTAAAAACAACACTAAAGATCATATGCTTCAGTATATAGAGCATTTACCGAAAAATTCAATATTTTCGTAGGGGTTAACCATAGATTTTGAAAAATTTTAAAAAATGAAAATTCTATTTTAATGCATAGTTCATCCTTTACTAACATATGATGAAGGTCAAAGAGGTTTGAACCTTTGTTGTCTTCGTTTTTTTAGAGAATAGCGATTTTATAGTGGTTAGTCAACCAATTTAAGGAGTATTATGAAGTTTTACTAAATTAATTGACAAAAAATTTAAAAGGACGCCCATGTACCATGAAATAGAGTTAATATACATTAATACAAATGCATAATGTGTTTAGAAATTTAAAAACAACACTAAAGATCATATGCTTTAGTATATAGAGCATTTACCGAAAAAAAATTCAATATTTTCGTAGGGGTTAACCATATAGATTTTAAAAAAATTAAAAAATGAAAATTCTATTTAATGCATAGTTGCATCATTTACTAACATATGATGAAGGTCAAAGAGGTTTGGAACCTTTGTTGTCTCCGTTTTTTTCTAGAGAATAGCGATTTTATAGTGGTTAGTCAACCAATTTAGAGAGTATTATGAAGTTTTACTAAATTAATTGACAAAAAATTTAAACGACGCCCATGTACCATAAAATAGAGTGTTATATACTATACAATGCATAATGTGTTTAGTAATTTTAAAACAACACCCTAAGATCATATGCTTCAGTATATTGAGCATTTACGAAAAATTCAATATTTTCGTAGGGGTTAATCCATAGATTTTGAAAAAAATTTAAAAAAAATAAAAATTCTATTTTAATGCATAGTTGCATCCTTTACTAACATATGATGAAGGTCAAAGAGGTTTGGAACCTTTGTTGTCTCCGTTTTTTCTAGAGAATAGCGATTTTATAGTGGTTAGTCAACAATTTAGGGAGTATTATGAAGTTTTACTAAATTAATTGACAAAAAAATTAAACGACGCCCATGTACCATAAAATAGAGTTTAATATATATTAATACAAATGCAGAATGTGTTTAAAAATTTTAAAACAACACTAAAGATCATATGCTTCAGTCTATAGAGCATTTACCAAAAAATTCAATATTTTCGTAGGCAACCCATAGATTTTGATAAAAAGTTAAAAAAAATTAAATTCTATTTTAATGCATAGTTGCATCCTTCACTAACATATGATGAAGGTCAAAGAGGTTTGGAACCTTTGTTGTCTCTCCGTTTTTCTAGAGAATAGCGATTTTATAGTGGTTAGTCAACCAATTTAGAGAGTATTATGAAGTTTTACTAATTAATTGACTAAAAATTTAAACGACGCCCATGTACCATGAAAAGAGTTTAATATACATTACTGCAAATGTAGAATGTGTTTAGAAATTTTAAAACAACAGTAAAGATCATAGGCTTCAGTAAATAGAGCATTTACCGAAAAATTCATATTTTCGTAGGGGTTAAAAATAGATTTTGAGAAAAAATTTAAAAAAATGAAAATTCAATTTAAATGCATAGTTGCATCCCTCACTAACATATGATGAAGGTCAAAGAGGTTTGGAACCTTTGTTGTCTCCGTTTTTCTAGAAATAGCGATTTTATAGTGGTTAGTCAACCAATTTAGAGAGTATTATGAAGTTTTACTAAATTAATTGACAAAAAAATTAAACGACGCACATGTACCATGAAATAGAGTTTAATATACATTAATACAAATGCAAATGTGTTATAAATTTTAAAACAACACTAAAGATCATATGCTTCAGTATATAGAGCATTTACCGAAAATTCAATATTTTCGTAGGGGTTAACCCATAGATTTTGATAAAAATTTTAAAAAAATGAAAATTCTATTCTAATGCATAGTTGCATCTTCACTAACATATGATGAAGGTCAAAGAGGTTTGGAACCTTTGTTGTCTCCGTTTTTCTAGAGAATAGCGATTTTATAGTGGTTAGTCAACCAATTTAGGGAGTATTATGAAGTTTTACTAAATTAATTGACAAAAATTTAAACGACGCCCATGTACCATGAAATAGAGTTTAATATACATTAATACAAATGCAGAATGTGTTTAGTAATTTTTAACAACAACTAATGATCATATGCTTCAGTATATAGAGCATTTACCGAAAAATTCAATATTTTCGTAGGGTTAGTTAACCCATAGATTTTGAGAAAAAATTAAAAAAATGAAAATTCTATTTTAATGCATAGTTGCATCCTTCACTAACATATGATGAAGGTCAAAGAGGTTTGAAACCTTTGTTGTCTCCGTTTTTCTAGAGAATAGCGATTTTATATGGTTAGTCAACCAATTTAAAGAGTATTATGAAGTTTTACTAAATTAATTGACGAAAAAATTAAACGACACCCATGTACCATGAAATAGAGTTTAATATACATTAATACAAATGCAGAATGTGTTTAGAAATTTTTAAACAACACTAAAGATCATATGCTTCAGTATATAGAGCATTTACCGAAAATTCAATATTTTCGTAGGGGACCAATAGATTTTGAGAAAAAATTCAAAAAATGAAAATTCTATTTTAATGCATAGTTGCATCCTTCACTAACATATGATGAAGGTCAAAGAGGTTTGGAACCTTTGTTGTCTCCGTTTTTTCTAGAGAATAGCGATTTTATAGTGGTTAGTCAACCAATTTATGGAGTATTATGAAATTTTACTAAATTAATTGACAAAAATTTAAACGACGCACATGTACCATGAAATAGAGTTTAATATACATTAATACAAATGCATAATGTGTTTAGTAATTTTAAAACACACTAAAGATCATATGCTTCAGTATATAGAGCATTTACCGAAAATTCAATATTTTCGTAGGGGTTACCAATAGATTTTGAGAAAAATTCAAAAAAAATGAAATTCTATTTTAATGCATAGTTGCATCCTTTACTAACATATGATGAAGGTCAAAGAGGTTTGGAACCTTTGTTGTCTCCGTTTTTCTAGAGAATAGCGATTTTATAGTGGTTAGTCAACCAATTTAGGGAGTATTATGAAGTTTTACTAAATTAATTGACAAAAAATTTAAACGACGCACATGTACCATGAAATTGAGTTTATATACCTTAATACAAATGCAATAATGTGTTTAGTAATTTTAAAAACAACACTAAAGATCATATGCTTTAGTATATAGAGCATTAACCGAAAAAATCAATATTTTCGTAGGGTTAACCAATAGATTTTGAGAAAAATTCAAAAAAAATGAAAATTCTATTTTAATGCATAGTTGCATCCTTTACTAACATATGATGAAGGTCAAAGAGGTTTGGAACCTTTGTTGTCTCCGTTATTTCTAGAGAATAGCGATTTTATAGTGCTTAGTCAACCAATATATGGAGTATTATGAAGTTTTACAAAATTAATTGACGAAAATTTAAAGACGCCCATGTACCATGAAATAGAGTTTAATATATACATTAACAAATGCAGAATGTGTTTAGAATTTTAAAACAACACTAAAGATCATATGCTTCAGTATATAGAGCATTTACGAAAAATTCAATATTTTCGTAGGGGTTAATCCATAGATTTTGAAAAAAAATTAAAAAAAGGAAATTCTATTTTAATGCATAGTTGCATCATTTACTAACATATGATGAAGGTCAAAGAGGTTTGGAACCTTTGTTGTCTCCGTTTTTTCTAGAGAATAGGGATTTTATAGTGGTTAGTCAACCAATTTAGAGTATTATGAAGTTTTACTAAATTAATTGACAAAAATTTAAACGACGCCATGTACCATGAAATAGAGTTTAATATACTTAATACAAATGAGAATGTGTAAGTAATTTTAAAACAACACTAAGATCATATGCTTGTATATAGAGCATTAACCGAAAAATCAATATTTTCGTAGGGTTAACCATAGATTTTGAGAAAAATTCAAAAAAAATGAAAATTCTATTTTAATGCATAGTTGCATCCTTCACTAACATATGATGAAGGTCAAAGAGGTTTGGAACCTTTGTTGTCTCCGTTTTTCTAGAGAATAGCGATTTTATAGTGGTTAGTCAACCAATTAGGGAGTATTATGAAGTTTTACTAAATTAATTGACAAAAATTTAAAAACGCCCATGTACCATGAAATAGAGTTTAATATACATTAATACAAATGCAGAATGTGTTTAAAATTTTAAACAACACTAAAGATCATATGCTTCAGTATATAGAGCATTTACCGAAAAATTCAATATTTTCGTAGGGGTTAACCATAGATTTTGAAAAAATTAAAAAAATGAAATTCTATTTTAATGCATAGTTGCATCCTTTACTAACATATGATGAAGGTCAAAGAGGTTTGGAACCTTTGTTGTCTCCGTTTTTTTCTAGAGAATAGCGATTTTATAGTGGTTAGTCAACCAATTTAGAGAGTATTATGAAGTTTTACTAATTAATTGACAAAAAATTTAAACGACGCACATGTACCATGAAATAGAGTTTAATATACATTAATAAAATGCAGAATGTGTTTAGAAATTTTAAAACAACACTAAAGATCATATGCTTCAGTATATAGAGCATTTACCGAAAAATTCAATATTTTCGTAGGGTTAACCCATAGATTTTGAGAAAAATTTAAAAAAAATGAAAATTCTATTTAATGCATAGTTGCATCTTCACTAACATATGATGAAGGTCAAAGAGGTTTGGAACCTTTGTTGTCTCCGTTTTTCTAGAGAATAGCGATTTTATAGTGGTTAGTCAACCAATTTAGGAGTATTATGAAGTTTTACTAAATTAATTGACAAAAAATTTAAACGACGCCATGTACCATGAAATAGAGTTTAATC
>NW_026014127.1:0-31852 GCF_020379485.1 Brassica napus | reverse complement strand
CTGATTTGAAAGTGGGATAACTTCTTCATCCTATGAGATTTATTCAAATTCCTGTGATTCTCCACCACGTTATTTATACAAATAAAGCTTCTCACAAAGTGATTCATCCCTGGTTTGATTGGAACGACGAAGAAGCTGTGCTATTCCCAAACTGGGAAACTGGAAGCACCTGATTTGAAAGTGGATAAATCCTTTGTTCATCCTGGTGATTCTCCACCACATTATGTATCCAAATAAAGCCTCTCGAAAGAGATTCATCCTGGTTTGATTGGAACGACGAAGAAGCTGTCCATTCCCAAACTGGGAAACAAGAAGCACCTGATTTGAAAGTGGGATAACTTCTTCATCCCAACTCCTATGAGATTTATTCAATTCCTGGTGATTCTCCACCACTTTATGTATCCAAATCAAGCTTCTTACAAAGATTCATCTTGGTTTGATTGGAACGACGAAGAAGCTGTGTATTCCCAAACTGGGAAATTGGAAGCACTTGATTGAAAGTGGGATAACTTCTTCATCCCAACTCCTATGAGATTTATTCAACTTCCTGGTGATTCTCCACCACTTTATGTATCAAATAAGCTTCTCACAAAGAGATTCATCCGGTTTGATTGGAACGACGAAGAAGCTGTGTTATTCCCAAACTGGGAAACAGGAAGCACCTGATTTGAAAGTTGGATAACTTCTTCATCCCAACTCCTATGAGATTTATTCAAATTCCTGGTGATTCTCCACCACTTTATGTATCCAAATAAAGCTTCTCAGAAAGAGATTCATCCTGGTTTGATTGGAACGACGAAGAAGTTGTCCAATTCCCAAACTGGGAAACAGGAAGCACCTATTTGAAAGTGGGATAACTTCTTCATCCCAACTCCTATGAGATTTATTCAACTTCCTGGTGATTCTCCACCACTTTATGTATCCAAATCAAGCTTCTTACAAAGTGATTCATCTTGGTTTGATTGGAACGACGAAGAAGCTATGTTATTCCCAAATTAGGAAACTGGAAGCACCTGATTTGAAAGTGGGATAACTTCTTCTTGCCAACTCCTATAAGATTTATTCAACTTCCTGGTGATTCTCCACCACTTTATGTATCCAAATCAAGCTTCTCACAAACAAATTCATCCTGGTTTGATTGGAACGACGAAGAAGCTGTGCTATTCCCAAACTGGGAAACTGGAATCACCTGATTTGAAAGTTGGATAACTTCTTCATCCCAACTCCTATGAGATTTATTCAAATTCCTGGTGATTCTCCACCACTTTATTTATCCAAATAAAGCTTCTCACAAAGTGATTCATCCTGGTTTGATTGGAACGACGAAGAAGCTGTGCTATTCCCAAACTGGGAAACTGGAAGCACCTGATTTGAAAGTGGGATAACTTCTTCATCCCAACTCCTATGAGATTTATTCAACTTCCTGGTGATTCTCCACTACATTATGTATCCAAATAAGGCTTCTCAGAAAGTGATTCATCCCGGTTTGATTGGAACGACGAAGAAGCTGTCCAATTCCCAAACTGGGAAACACGAAGCACCTGATTTGAAAGTGGGATAACTTCTTCATCCCAACTCTTATGAAATTTATTCAACTTCCTGGTGATTCTCACCACTTTATGTATCCAAATAAAGCTTCTCACAAAGTGATTCATCCTGGTTTGATTGTAACGACGAAGAAGCTGTGCTATTCCCAAACTGGGAAACTAGAATCACCTAATTTGAAAGTGGGATAACTTCTTCATCCCAACTCCTATGAGATTTATTCAAATTCCTGGTGATTCTCCACCACTTTAGGTATCAAAATCAAGCTTCTCACAGAGTGATTCATCCTGGTTTGATTGGAACGACGAAGAAGCTGTGCTATTTCTAAACTGGAAAACTGGAATCACCTGATTTGAAAGTGGGATAACTTCTCCTTGCCAACTCCTATAAGATTTATTCAACTTCCTGGTGATTCTCCACCACTTTATGTATCCAAATCAAGCTTCTCACAAAGAGATTCATCCTGGTTTGATTGGAACGACGAAGAAGCTGTGCTATTCCCAAACTGGGAAACTGGAATCACCTGATTTGAAAGTTGGATAACTTCTTCATCCCAACTCCTATGAGATTTATTCAAATTCCTGGTGATTCTCCACCACTTTATTTATCCAAATAAAGCTTCTCACAAAGTGATTCATCCTGGTTTGATTGGAACGACGAAGAAGCTGTGCTATTCCCAAACTGGGAAACTGGAAGCACCTGATTTGAAAGTGGGATAACTTCTTCATCCCAACTCCTATGAAATTTATTCAAATTCCTGGTGATTCTCCACCACATTATGTATCCAAATAAAGCCTCTCAGAAAGAGATTCATCCTGGTTTGATTGGAACGACGAAGAAGCTGTCCAATTCCCAAACTGGGAAACAGGAAGCACCTGATTTGAAAGTGGGATAACTTCTTCATCCCAACTCCTATGAGATTTATTCAACTTCCTGGTGATTCTCCACCACTTTATGTATCCAAATCAAGCTTCTTACAAAGATATTCATCTTGGTTTGATTGGAACGACGAAGAAAGGAAGCTGTGTTATTCCCAAACTGGGAAACTGGAAGCACTTGATTTGAAAGTGGGATAACTTCTTCATCCCAACTCCTATGAGATTTATTCAACTTCCTGGTGATTCTCCACCACTTTATGTATCCAAATCAAGCTTCTCACAAAGAGATTCATCCTGGTTTGGATTGGAACGACGAAGAAGCTGTGTTATTCCCAAACTGGGAAACAGGAAGCACCTGATTGAAAGTGGGATAACTTCTTCATCCCAACTCCTATGAGATTTATTCATCTTCCTGGTGATTCTCCACCACTTTATGTATCCAAATCAAGCTTCACACAAAGTGATTCATCCTGGTTTGATTGGAACGACGAAGAAGCTGTGCTATTCCCAAACTGGGAAACTAGAATCACCTGATTTGAAAGTGGGATAACTTCTTCTAGCCAATCCTATGAGATTTATCAACTTCCTGGTGATTCTCCACCACTTTATGTATCCAAATCAAGCTTCTCACAAAGAGATTCATCCTGGTTTGATTGGAACGACGAAAGAGAAGCTGTCCAATTCCCAAACTGGGAAACAGGAAGCACCTGATTTGAAAGTGGGATAACTTCTTCATCCCAACTCCTATGAGATTTATTCAACTTCCTGGTGATTATCCAGCACTTTATGTATCCAAATAAAAGCTTCTCACAAAGTGATTCATCCTGGTTTGATTGGAACGACGAAGAAGCTGTGCTATTCCCAAACTGGGAAACAGGAATCACCTGATTTGAAAGTGGGATAACTTCTTCTAGCCAACTCCTATGAGATTTATTCAAATTCTGGTGATTCTCCACCACTTTATGTATCCAAATCAAGCTTCTCACAAAGTGATTCATCCTGGTTTGATTGGACGACGAAGAAGAAGCTGTCCAATTCCCAAACTGGGAAACTGGAAGCACCTGATTTGAAAGTGGGATAACTACTTCATCCCAACTCCTATGAGATTTATTCAACTTCCTGGTGATTCTCCACCACTTTATGTATCCAAATAAAGCTTCTCACAAAGTGATTCATCCCGGTTTGATTGGAACGACGAAAGAAGCTGTCCAATTCCCAAAACTGGGAAACTGGAAGCACCTGATTTGAAAGTGGGATAACTTATTCATCCCAACTCCTATGAGATTTATTCAACTTCCTGGTGATTTTCCACCACTTTATGTATCCAAATCAAGCTTCTCACAAAGAGAGTCATCCTGGTTTGATTGGAACGACGAAGAAGCTGTGCTATTCCCAAACTGGGAAACTGGAATCACCTGATTTGAAAGGGGATAAACTCTTCATCCCAACTCCTATGAGATTTATTCAACTTCATGGTGATTCTCCACCACTTTATGTATCCAAATGAAGCACAAAGTGATTCATCCTGGTTTGATTGGAACGACGAAGAAGCTGTGCTATTCCCAAACTGGGAAACTGGAATCACCTGATTTGAAAGTTGGATAACTTCTTCATCCCAACTCCTATGAGATTTATTCAAATTCCTGGTGATTCTCCACCACTTTATTTATCCAAATAAAGCTTCTCACAAAGTGATTCATCCTGGTTTGATTGGAACGACGAAGAAGCTGTGCTATTCCCAAACTGGGAAACTGGAAGGACCTGATTTGAAAGTGGGATAACTTCTTCATCCCAACTCCTATGAGATTTATTCAACTTCCTGGTGATTCTCCACCACTTTATGTATCCAAATCAAGCTTCTCACAAAGAGATTCATCCTGGTTTGATTGGAACGACGAAGAAGCTGTGTTATTCCCAAACTGGGAAACAGGAAGCACCTGATTTGAAAGTGGGATAACTTCTTCATCCCAACTCCTATGAGATTTATTCATCTTCCTGGTGATTCTCCACCACTTTATGTATCCAAATCAAGCTTCGCACAAAGTGATTCATCCTGTTTGATTGGAACGACGAAGAAGCTGTGCTATTCCCAAACTGGGAAACTAGAATCACCTGATTTGAAAGTGGGATAACTTCTTCTAGCCAACTCCTATGAGATTTATTCAACTTCCTGGTGATTCTCCACCACTTTATGTATCCAAATCAAGCTTCTCACAAGAGATTCATCCTGGTTTGATTGGAACGAAGAAGAAGCGGTCCAATTCCCAAACTGGGAAACAGGAAGCACCTGATTTGAAAGTGGGATAACTTCTTCATCCCAACTCCTATGAGATTTATTCAACTTCCTGGTGATTATCCAGCACTTTATGTATCCAAATAAAGCTTCTCACAAAGTGATTCATCCTGGTTTGATTGGAACGACGAAGAAGCTGTGCTATTCCCAAACTGGGAAACTGGAATTGTTAACTTGAAGAGAAGAAGTGGAGAAGCAAAAGTGATGAGTTGAGTTGGTGCTTGTGCAAAGACATGGCAAGATCTTCAGAGATTGTATGTTAAGGCTTTGGGAGAGTCTTAAGGCTTCAGAAGTGGTCTGATGAGTGTGCAAAGATAGGGTTAAGTCCAGGAGGGACTTAGACACCATTTAGAGAAGATTTGGGTCAGACAGTAACTCCAAAGTACCACAGTAACTTTGGAGAGTTACCACAGTAAGATTGGAGAAGTTTGGGCAAGTTGGTGTAAAAGTGAATAGTGAATCACTAGTCACTATTCAGGTTGACTATTCACTATTTGGGTCACTATTCAGGATGTGAAGAGTGTGCATAGTATATGGATAAGGCACCAAGTTTGAATCTAGTCAAAGGGAATCAAGAAGATGCTGTGTGGAGCTGATGGTTACTTTGGGGCATGGACAGGCTGGCTGTTGCTGTAAAGAGGAAGGCAGCCACGACCATGCACCTAGACTGATCTATGGACAGATACAAAGGAGCCTAAGAAGAACCAATCAAAGCACAGCCTTGTTTGAATTAAAGTGAGCCAACTTAGCTCATCCAATCAGCACACATCACTCAGATTACAACAAGACCAACTCATCCTCACCATCCATTCCTCTTAAGTTATTTCTATCCATTAGATATAGGTTTATGAGTTTGCAAGAGTGTAAAACCTATATAAAGACCCTTATGGGCGTGTCTAGCTCTCTTAAGAGAGTATGGGGTTTTCCCATCTCCTTCATAAATATAAAAGTGTGTTCTTGATCAGATTCCCTTAATCTACCCCTTTCTTAGTCTCTAATCTCTAATCTCTCTAAGTCTCTTTGTTTCTGATTCAAGTTCATACTAGTTTCATCAGACCTCTTATTCAACTAGTTCAAGACCTTATTCTTTGCCTCTAATGGCTTCTCATACACATACACAGCCAGAGCTCTCAAATCTCATATGGTATCAGAGCCAGGTTCATCAGAACCTGAGCTGAGCTTCCGCAAATCCACAGCTCTCATCTCAGCTCAAATCAAACCCTTGAAGACATTACCAGCCAAGTTCAGTTCTTGAAGAAGAAAGAAGCTTGAAGCATGGAGTGTTCTCCTTATCTCTCAACCGTGCCTGTCTTACCTGATGGAGAGTGTCTCTTTGGAAGCAGAGGAGGATGGAGAGGCGTCATGAACCTCAAGCCAAAGCTCCTTGTCCAAGAGCTAAGAGAAGCCGGTTGAAGTATGAAGAAAGGAGGGGTCTTGGGTGTGAGAAACAAGAAGGAGGCCATGGACTGAAGGAGAAGGAGGTGGGTGACGATCCAGACTCCTAAATCCAACCAAATCATGGCCAGATTGCCTTTGGAGGCTTAAGGAACCAACCTGGTTCCTTGTGTAAGCTATTACTATCCCTTCTTGATAATGAGCTTGTGTTGTGTTATTGCCTGGTTATTGTGATGTGTATTGATTGAAAACCTGAGGATAATGTGTGATTGCTAAATATAATTAGTTGAATCTGTCCCAGGATGCTTCAAAGGCTTGTTTAGTGTTTAAAGAGTAAAATGCTTGCTCCTGTTAAGTAATGAGTTTGCTAAAGGTGAAATGATATTGTTTGAAGCTCATGAACTGAAAACAGATTGAAAGTAATGCATTGTCTGATGATAAGTGATGATAGTAATGCTTAGCCTAAGTTATAAATGAATGTGTGATGGATTGTATTGTTGCATTCATGAATTAAAACTGATTAAGGTTAGTGCATACTGTCAAATGGCTGTCTTACATTGAAGCATTAGATTCATGTCTAAATGCTGAGTAAAGAAGCTTTAAAAATTGCCTAAGTAGCTTGTATTGAATCTGTTAGGATCATGCTAGTGCTTAGAGAGTTTGCTTGCAAGATTAGAACTTGAAAATGTCTAGTTTAATCTGTTGCATTGCTTAAAGACATTGGTGTTCAACTTGATGATGCATCAAGGGTTGACCCAATGCACTTGTGTCTTATCTTTGCTGGAGTTTGGGTGATGTTTCAGGTTCACAAGAGGTGTCTTGGTTCACCATCCATCCGAGTTGAAAGAGGAAGACTTTTCCCATTGTGTGGAGCAATGGAGAGTTGAGAGAGAAGTGGTGATGCGCCACTGGTGTGAAGTGTCACTGAAGCTCACTTGCAAGCTTGGACCTATACTCAATCCAAGCTTGAGGAGGGGAGTTTAGTGAGCTTCCAAGCGATCCAAGAAGTCCATTGCAACCATCTGAAGAAGGAGCCATCCGGGCTTAGGCTGTGGCGAGTCTATTCAAGAGAGTACTCAAACTAAGACAGAGTACTCTTGGCTGTGAGAAGATGAAGGCAACTCTATCAAGGCGGCTTCTAGTGTGAAGTGATTGGAGAGATAGCTGAAGCTTCCACAAGCATTCCATGAAGATGGCAAGATCAGAAGAGAAGCGGCAATGGTGTGTGTGTGAGGATCATGAAGCAATCCATTCAAGCTTGTTCCTGTGAGAGTCTCAAGCTTGAGGGGGAGTGTTGAAGCTTACATGATCCAAGAGAGCTTGGTGGTTATTCTAGAAGAGGAAGCAACTGTTGAGAAGTATGATGAAGGATGAAGAAGCAATGTCCAAGGCGGCTTCAAGTGTTGAGGTGATTGGAGAGTGGCTGAAGCATCCTCATGTAGCTCAAGCAACAAGGTGGCGACTCTATAAGAAGAAGAAGCAGCCAAGACTCAGTAAGAGAAGTTGTATCTCCAAGAAGAGGCTGATCTGGTGTGTCCGAGCACTTCAACCTAACAAGAGGTTAGGTGAAAGGGGGAGAGACCAAGATTAGGCAGTAAGGAGAGTACAAGGCGTGGGATGATTGTAGAGGCCATGATCCAGAGTCTTTGTGTCCCTTACATTGTTGGTAAGGCACAAAGACTCACTGGCCAATCCCTAGGCCTTGGAGACTTTACTCTTTTTCCCTCATCAAGGTTTTGTCCCAAAGGGTTTTCCTTGGTGAGGTTTTAATGAGGAAGTTCTTCAAGGTTCCAAGCTTGACTTAGGATCAGCTAGAGTCAAGCTTGAGGGGGAGTGTTAACTTGAAGAGAAGAAGTGGAGAAGCAAAAGTGATGAGTTGAGTTGGTGCTTGTGCAAAGACATGGCAAGATCTTCAGAGATTGTATGTTAAGGCTTTGGGAGAGTCTTAAGGCTTCAGAAGTGGTCTGATGAGTGTGCAAAGATAGGGTTAAGTCCAGGAGGGACTTAGACACCATTTAGAGAAGATTTGGGTCAGACAGTAACTCCAAGTTACCACAGTAACTTTGGAGAGTTACCACAGTAAGATTGGAGAAGTTTGGGCAAGTTGGTGTAAAAGTGAATAGTGAATCACTAGTCACTATTCAGGTTGACTATTCACTATTTGGGTCACTATTCAGGATGTGAAGAGTGTGCATAGTATATGGATAAGGCACCAAGGTTTGAATCTAGTCAAAGGGAATCAAGAAGATGCTGTGTGGAGCTGATTGGTTACTTTGGGGCATGGACAGGCTGGCTGTTGCTGTAAAGAGGAAGGCAGCCACGACCATGCACCTAGACTGATCTATGGACAGATACAAAGGAGCCTAAGAAGAACCAATCAAAGCACAGCTTGTTTGAATTAAAGTGAGCCAACTTAGCTCATCCAATCAGCACACATCACTCAGATTACAACAAGACCAACTCATCCTCACCATCCATTCCTCTTAAGTTATTTCTATCCATTAGATATAGGTTTATGAGTTTGCAAGAGTGTAAAACCTATATAAAGACCCTTATGGGCGTGTCTAGCTCTCTTAAGAGAGTATGGGGTTTTCCCATCTCCTTCATAAATATAAAAGTGTGTTCTTGATCAGATTCCCTTAATCTACCCCTTTCTTAGTCTCTAATCTCTTAATCTCTCTAAGTCTCTTTGTTTCTGATTCAAGTTCATACTAGTTTCATCAGACCTCTTATTCAACTAGTTCAAGACCTTATTCTTTGCCTCTAATGGCTTCTCATACACATACACAGCCAGAGCTCTCAAATCTCATAGGAATCACCTGATTGAAAGTGGGATAACTTCTTCTAGCCAACTCCTATGAGATTTATTCAAATTCCTGGTGATTCTCCACCACTTTATGTATCCAAATCAAGCTTCTCACAAAGTGATTCATCCTGGTTTGATTGCATCCTGGTTTGATTGGAACGACGAAGAAGTTGTCCAATTCCCAAACTGGGAAACTGGAAGCACCTGATTTGAAAGTGGGATAACTACTTCATCCCAACTCCTATGAGATTTATTCAACTTCCTGGTGATTCTCCACTACTTTATGTATCCAAATAAAGCTTCTCACAAAGTGATTCATCCCGGTTTTGATTGGAACGACGAAGAGCTGTCCAATTCCCAAACTGGGAAACTGGAAGCACCTGATTTGAAAGTGGGATAACTTATTCATCCCAACTCCTATGAGATTTATTCAACTTCCTGGTGATTTCCACCACTTTATGTATCCAAATCAAGCTTCTCACAAAGAGAGTCATCCTGGTTTGATGGAACGACGAAGAAGCTGTGCTATTCCCAAACTGGGAAACTGGAATCACCTGATTTGAAAGTGGGGATAACTTCTTCATCCCAACTCCTATGAGATTTATTCAACTTCATGGTGATTCTCCACCACTTTATGTATCCAAATGAAGCTTCTCACAAAGTGATTCATCCTGGTTTGATTGGAACGACGAAGAAGCTGTGCTATTCCCAAACTGGGAAACTGGAATCACCTGATTTGAAAGTGGGATAACTTCTTCATCCCAACTCCTATGAGATTTATTCAACTTCCTGGTGATTCTCCACCACTTTATGTATCCAAATCAAGCTTCTCACAAAGAGATTCATCCTGGTTTGATTGGAACGACGAAGAAGCTGTCCAATTCCCAAACTGGGAAACAGGAAGCACCTGATTTGAAAGTGGGATAACTTCTTCATCCCGACTCCTATGAGATTTATTCAACTTCCTGGTGATTCTCACCACTTTATGTATCCAAATAAAGCTTCTCACAAAGTGATTCATCCTGGTTTGATTGGAACGACGAAGAAGCTGTGCTATTCCCAAACTGGGAAACTAGAATCACCTGATTTGAAAGTGGGATAACTTCTTCTAGCCAACTCCTATGAGATTTATTCAACTTCCTGGTGATTATCCACCACTTTATGTATCCAAATCAAGCTTCTCACAAAGAGATTCATCCTGGTTTGATTGGAACGACGAAGAAGCTGTCCAATTCCCAAACTGGGAAACAGGAAGCACCTGATTTGAAAGTGGGATAACTTCTTCATCCCAACTCCTATGAGATTTATTCAACTTCCTGGTGATTATCCAGCACTTTATGTATCCAAATAAAGCTTCTCACAAAGTGATTCATCCTGGTTTGATTGGAACGACGAAGAAGCTGTGCTATTCCCAAACTGGGAAACAGGAATCACCTGATTTGAAAGTGGGATAACTTCTTCTAGCCAACTCCTATGAGATTTATTCAAATTCCTGGTGATTCTCCACCACTTTATGTATCCAAATCAAGCTTCTCACAAAGTGATTCATCCTGGTTTGATTGGAACGACGAAGAAGCTGTCCAATTCCCAAACTGGGAAACTGGAAGCACCTGATTTGAAAGTGGGATAACTACTTCATCCCAATTCCTATGAGATTTATTCAACTTCCTGGTGATTCTCCACCACTTTATGTATCCAAATAAAGCTTCTCACAAAGTGATTCATCCCGGTTTGATTGGAACGACGAAGAAGCTGTCCAATTCCCAAACTGGGAAACTGGAAGCACCTGATTTGAAAGTGGGATAACTTATTCATCCCAACTCCTATGAGATTTATTCAACTTCCTGGTGATTTTCCACCACTTTATGTATCCAAATCAAGCTTCTCACAAAGAGAGTCATCCTGGTTTGATTGGAACGACGAAGAAGCTGTGCTATTCCCAAACTGGGAAACTGGAATCACCTGATTTGAAAGTGGGATAACTTCTTCGTCCCAACTCCTATGAGATTTATTCAACTTCATGGTGATTCTCCACCACTTTATGTATCCAAATGAAGCACAAAGTGATTCATCCTGGTTTGATTGGAACGACGAAGAAGCTGTGCTATTCCCAAACTGGGAAACTGGAATCACCTGATTTGAAAGTTGGATAACTTCTTCATCCCAACTCCTATGAGATTTATTCAAATTCCTGGTGATTCTCCACCACTTTATTTATCCAAATAAAGCTTCTCACAAAGTGATTCATCCTGGTTTGATTGGAACGACGAAGAAGCTGTGCTATTCCCAAACTGGGAAACTGGAAGGACCTGATTTGAAAGTGGGATAACTTCTTCATCCCAACTCCTATGAGATTTATTCAACTTCCTGGTGATTCTCCACCACTTTATGTATCCAAATCAAGCTTCTCACAAAGAGATTCATCCTGGTTTGATTGGAACGACGAAGAAGCTGTGTTATTCCCAAACTGGGAAACAGGAAGCACCTGATTTGAAAGTGGGATAACTTCTTCATCCCAACTCCTATGAGATTTATTCATCTTCCTGGTGATTCTCCACCACTTTTTGTATCCAAATCAAGCTTCGCACAAAGTGATTCATCCTGGTTTGATTGGAACGACGAAGAAGCTGTGCTATTCCCAAACTGGGAAACTAGAATCACCTGATTTGAAAGTGGGATAACTTCTTCTAGCCAACTCCTATGAGATTTATTCAACTTCCTGGTGATTCTCCACCACTTTATGTATCCAAATCAAGCTTCTCACAAAGAGATTCATCCTGGTTTGATTGGAACGACGAAGAAGCGGTCCAATTCCCAAACTGGGAAACAGGAAGCACCTGATTTGAAAGTGGGATAACTTCTTCATCCCAACTCCTATGAGATTTATTCAACTTCCTGGTGATTATCCAGCACTTTATGTATCCAAATAAAGCTTCTCACAAAGTGATTCATCCTGGTTTGATTGGAACGACGAAGAAGCTGTGCTATTCCCAAACTGGGAAACTGGAATCACCTGATTTGAAAGTGGGATAACTTCTTCTAGCCAACTCCTATGAGATTTATTCAAATTCCTGGTGATTCTCCACCACTTTATGTATCCAAATCAAGCTTCTCACAAAGTGATTCATCCTGGTTTGATTGCATCCTGGTTTGATTGGAACGACGAAGAAGTTGTCCAATTCCCAAACTGGGAAACTGGAAGCACCTGATTTGAAAGTGGGATAACTACTTCATCCCAACTCCTATGAGATTTATTCAACTTCCTGGTGATTCTCCACCACTTTATGTATCCAAATAAAGCTTCTCACAAAGTGATTCATCCCGGTTTGATTGGAACGACGAAGAAGCTGTCCAATTCCCAAACTGGGAAACTGGAAGCACCTGATTTGAAAGTGGGATAACTTATTCATCCCAACTCCTATGAGATTTATTCAACTTCCTGGTGATTTTCCACCACTTTATGTATCCAAATCAAGCTTCTCACAAAGAGAGTCATCCTGGTTTGATTGGAACGACGAAGAAGCTGTGCTATTCCCAAACTGGGAAACTGGAATCACCTGATTTGAAAGTGGGATAACTTCTTCATCCCAACTCCTATGAGATTTATTCAACTTCATGGTGATTCTCCACCACTTTATGTATCCAAATGAAGCTTCTCACAAAGTGATTCATCCTGGTTTGATTGGAACGACGAAGAAGCTGTGCTATTCCCAAACTGGGAAACTGGAATCACCTGATTTGAAAGTGGGATAACTTCTTCATCCCAACTCCTATGAGATTTATTCAACTTCCTGGTGATTCTCCACCACTTTATGTATCCAAATCAAGCTTCTCACAAAGAGATTCATCCTGGTTTGATTGGAACGACGAAGAAGCTGTCCAATTCCCAAACTGGGAAACAGGAAGCACCTGATTTGAAAGTGGGATAACTTCTTCATCCCGACTCCTATGAGATTTATTCAACTTCCTGGTGATTCTCACCACTTTATGTATCCAAATAAAGCTTCTCACAAAGTGATTCATCCTGGTTTGATTGGAACGACGAAGAAGTTGTGCTATTCCCAAACTGGGAAACTGGAATCACATGATTTGAAAGTGGGATAACTTCTTCATCCCAACTCCTATGAGATTTATTCAACTTCCTGCTGATTCTCCACCACTTTGTGTATCCAAATCAAGCTTCTCACAGAGTGATTCATCCTGGTTTGATTGGAACGACGAAGAAGTTGTGCTATTTCTAAACTGGAAAACTGGAATCACCTGATTTGAAAGTGGGATAACTTCTTCTAGTCAACTCCTATGAGATTTATTCAACTTCCTGGTGATTCTCCACCACTTTATGTATCCAAATCAAGCTTCTCACAATGAGATTCATCCTGGTTTGATTGGAACGATGAAGAAGCTGTGTTATTCCCAAACTGGGAAACTAGAATCACCTGATTTGAAAGTTGGATAACTTCTTCATCCCAACTCCTATGAGATTTATTCAAATTCCTGGTGATTCTCCACCACTTTATGTATCCAAATAAAGCTTCTCAGAAAGAGATTCATCCTGGTTTGATTGGAACGACGAAGAAGTTGTCCAATTCCCAAACTGGGAAACAGGAAGCACCTAATTTGAAAGTGGGATAACTTCTTCATCCCAACTCCTATGAGATTTATTCAACTTCCTGGTGATTCTCCACCACTTTATGTATCCAAATCAAGCTTCTTACAAAGTGATTCATCTTGGTTTGATTGGAACGACGAAGAAGCTATGTTATTCCCAAATTAGGAAACTGGAAGCACCTGATTTGAAAGTGGGATAACTTCTTCTTGCCAACTCCTATAAGATTTATTCAACTTCCTGGTGATTCTCCACCACTTTATGTATCCAAATCAAGCTTCTCACAAACAAATTCATCCTGGTTTGATTGGAACGACGAAGAAGCTGTGCTATTCCCAAACTGGGAAACTGGAATCACCTGATTTGAAAGTTGGATAACTTCTTCATCCCAACTCCTATGAGATTTATTCAAATTCCTGGTGATTCTCCACCACTTTATTTATCCAAATAAAGCTTCTCACAAAGTGATTCATCCTGGTTTGATTGGAACGACGAAGAAGCTGTGCTATTCCCAAACTGGGAAACTGGAAGCACCTGATTTGAAAGTGGGATAACTACTTTATCCCAATTCCTATGAGATTTATTCAACTTCCTGGTGATTCTCCACCACTTTATGTATCCAAATAAAGCTTCTCACAAAGTGATTCATCCCGGTTTGATTGGAACGACGAAGAAGCTGTCCAATTCCCAAACTGGGAAACTGGAAGCACCTGATTTGAAAGTGGGATAACTTATTCATCCCAACTCCTATGAGATTTATTCAACTTCCTGGTGATTTTCCACCACTTTATGTATCCAAATCAAGCTTCTCACAAAGAGAGTCATCCTGGTTTGATTGGAACGACGAAGAAGCTGTGCTATTCCCAAACTGGGAAACTGGAATCACCTGATTTGAAAGTGGGATAACTTCTTCATCCCAACTCCTATGAGATTTATTCAACTTCATGGTGATTCTCCACCACTTTATGTATCCAAATGAAGCACAAAGTTATGACTTTTAGGAATATAAAGATTAATCTGAGTTTAGAATAGGATTAAGGAAGAGAATAAGAGATTTAGGAAACTGATTAGAGACTAATGGAGAATCATGATGAAATGAGTAAAGAGAAAGATTGTTTAGAACTGTCTAATCTTTATTAATGATCTTGAGTTACAATATATAGTAAGGAGAGCTTAGGGTTTCGATCACAAAAGGATAAGGAAAGCATGTGAAGTCAAAAGGAGGAGGAGCCTATATTTGAATCCGGCCATCGAGCTTCTCCAAGTGTGTGAGGCATCTAGCATCTTCCCATAGATGCTGTTTACTTTCCAGTCCATGCCAGACTGTCAGTCCGCGCCTAATCCCTTCTTCCTCCGCGTCTTATCCACTCCAAAGCTTATCCTCCTCTCCACTAAGTTACCTTGGTAACTTATCTTTACCTTGGTGAGTTTGGTTTATGACTTTTAGGAATATAAAGATTAATCTGAGTTTAGAATAGGATTAAGGAAGAGAATAAGAGATTTACGAAACTGATTAGAGACTAATGAAGAATCATGATGAAATGAGTAAAGAGAAAGATTGTTTAGAACTGTCTAATCTTTATTAAGAGATGAGATTACATATATATAGGTCCATACACTTAGGGTTTTCGAAATCATAAAGCTAAGTAAGCATGTAGAGTCAAAGAGGAGCCTAAGCTTTAATTTGAACCGGCCAATGAGTGTCTTCACACGTTTGGAGCATCTTCTTGATCCAAGACTAGATGCTCTTCCTTTCCAGCTCTTGCCAGCCTGTCCTAGCTGTCAAGCCGCGTCTCCCTTATCCTCTCAACGTTCGGATAAGGTCTTGGCCGAGTGTAACTTAAGCTCAGTACATGGGAGTTACTTGGATAGTTACTTGATCCCTTTTACCTTGTACGGATGATCACTTGTACGGCCTTGTACGGATGATCAACCCATTCCTCCTCTTCACCTCTTTGCTCTCTTTATGTTCTCAACTCCTTTGTGTCTTTACCTCAAATGTCTCAACTCTGATTAACACTCCCCCTCAAGCTTAGCTTTGTGAAAGTCTAAGCTTGGACAGCCATGAGATCTTCCTCATTAAAAACCTTACCAAGGAAAACCCATTGGGATAAAACCTTGATAAGGGAAAAAGAGTAAAGACCTCACAGCCAAAGGGGATCAGCTCCTTCTCTTCCCAAGATCAATGAGGCCCAACCTGATGTGAATGGACTCCATTGTCTTCTGTCTTGCAGCCTTGGTGAACACATCCGCTAACTGATCTTCACTTCTTGTGTAGCATGGCAAGATGACTCCTAAGATGATCATCTGCCTCACCTTGTGACAATCCACTTCAATGTGCTTGGTTCTCTCATGGAACACCGAGTTGGAGGCAATGTGGATGGCAGCTTGGTTATCACAATGCATTGTCATTGGCGTGGCTTGATCAATCTCCAAATGCTTTAAGATGCCCTTGATCCACACCAGCTCGTTGGTCAGCTTCAGCATAGCTCTATACTCAGCTTCTGCACTTGAGCAAGACACCACCTTCTGCTTCTTACTCTTCCAAGTAACCAAGTTGCCTCCAATGAATGTGCAATAGCCTGTGGTTGATCTCCTGTCTGCTCTATCACCAGCCCAATCCGCATCACAATATCCAACCACTTCAGTACTCCCATTGCAACCCATCCATACTCCTTGATCAGGTGAGCCGTTGAGATACATCAAGATCCTCTCCACCATGCGCCAATGATGTTCCTTAGGCACTTGCATGTGTTGACTCACCTGATTCACAGCAAAGCAAATGTCAGGCCTAGTTATGGTAAGGTAAATCAATTTGCCAACTAGCTTTCTATAGAGTTTAGGATCCTGATAAGGTTTGCTGTCTTCAATCTCCCCTCTCGTGGGACTTTGTAGCCATCCTCCATAGGCATCCTTGCTGTCTTGCCTCCATAAGCACCTGCACCTTTCAAAAGATCAAGTGTATACTTCCTTTGGGACATGAACAAACCTTCCTTGGATCTACATATCTCAATTCCAAGAAAGTATTTCATTTCTCCCAAGTCTTTAATCTCAAACATGGATTTAAGGAACTCCTTGGTTGCTATGATACCTTCCTTATCACTTCCTGTGATAATGATATCATCAACATACACAAGGAGTGCAATCATACCTGAGGAAGTAGTGAGAGTGAAGAGGGTGTGGTCTAGTTCAGACTTCTTGAAGCCTCGTCCATTCAGAGTAGTACTCAGCTTGTTGTACCAAGCTCTTGGTGATTGCTTCAGTCCATAGATAGCTTTCTTCAGTCTCAACACATTCCCTTTCTTCACTAAGTGTTCCAAGCCTGGAGGTGGATGCATATACACTTCATCCTCCAGCTCTCCTTGTAGAAATGCATTCTTCACATCCATTTGCCATAAGCCCCATCCAAGATTCACAGCCAAGCTTAATACAATCCGGATTGTGTGCAGTTTAGCTACTGGTGCAAAGGTCTCAATGTAATCCTCTCCATAAGTTTGAGTGAAACCTCTTGCAACCAGTCTTGACTTCTTCCTCTCAATTGTACCATCAGCCTTATACTTGATTGTGAAGATCCATCTACTAGTCACAGCCTTCTTCCCTTTTGGTAACTCACTCTCATACCATGTATCATTCTTGATCATAGCTCCTGCCTCAGCTCCAACTGACTCCTTCCATTCTTTATCCATGATTGCTTCTTCATAGCTTCTTGGGATGTAGTTCTCATCCAAGTTAACCATGAAGGCACAATGTTCTTCAGGGTATTGAGCAAAGGAACACACAACTTGAGAAGGATGCTCCACAGCTTGGGCATTGTAGTACACTCGCGTGTTTACCCAAGAGGAAGGATCCTTTCTCAGCCTTGTGCTCCTCCTCAATACAGGTTGTTCTTGCTCTTGAACCGGCTCAGCTTGTGTATGCAGTTCTTGTGCTTCACTCTGATGTTCTTCCTCTCCTTGGTCTTGCTCACCTTGATGATGAGAACCTGAGTTGAACTCTCCTTCCTCACTCAAGCCGACTCCTTCTTGGCCATTTTCTTGAGTTTCAGGTTCACTTCCCCCCTCATGATCAAGGTGAGGTGTTTGAGCAGCTCCACTTGGTGCAGTTGAGCTCTCTTCTTGTCTTCCACTTCTTGTGGATTGATCCTGGTTCATCTTGATACCGAGACCTTCCAAAATGATTCTTAAGACTCCAGCCTTATCTGATGTGAGATCCTTCAAATCTTCTTGATTCTTCTCCTCATAGTATCCTCTTTCTTCAATGAACTTCACATCTCTAGATACAAGTACCCTTCTAGCTTCTGGATCATAACACTTATATCCTTTTTGAGTTGTTGAGTAGCCAATGAACATTGCCTTTCTGCTCCTTGCTTCTAGCTTGTTCCTCAACTCTCCTGGTACTAGAACATAGCATAAGCATCCAAACACTCTCATGTATTCCAAGGATGGCTTGCGCTTGTTCAGAACTTCAAATGGTGCTTGATCCTTCAACACCTTTGTAGGCATCCTGTTGATTAGGTAGCACGCAGTGGATACAGCATCACTCCAGAATCTCTTAGGTACATTAGCTTGGAACATCAGTGACCGAGCCACTTCCATCAAGTGCCTGTTCTTTCTCTCAGCTACACCATTCTGTTGTGGTGTGTAGGGACAGCTTGTTTGATGAAGGATTCCATGGTGATCTAGATGACTCTTGAACGCATAGCTTGTGTACTCTCCTCCATTATCTGATCTCAAAATTTTAATCCTAGCATGATAATGTTAGTCACATAAGCTTGAAAGTTCTTGAATGCATCTATCACCCTATCTTTTGATGGAATGAGTGTTAACCAGGTGTATTTAGATTTTTCATCAATGAATGTGACAAAATACTTATGATTATCTCTAGAAAAACTAGGTGCAGTCCACACATCAGTATGAATCAAATCAAAGCAATTTTCATAAACAGTAGATGTTCTTGGAAACACATTCTTACAATGCTTGCCTAAAATGCAAGCTTCACACTTATTATTTTCAAAAACCACACCTGGTAACATCAAGTTTAAAGCCCTCTCATGGGGATGACCTAGTCTAGCATGCCACAATGCATTTTTATTCAAACTAGAAGCAGAAGTAAATGAGCAGTTATAATTGGAAACAGGATCAAGCTTCTCAAGCATGTATAAGTCTCCCTTTGTAACTCCTTTTCCAATCAATTGGCTGCTCTCAATATCCTGAAACTTCACATCATTAGGACTGAATATAACATTGCAATTCAAATCAGTAGTGCATTTCTTAACTGAAAGTAGGTTTGATGTGAATTCCGGAATGTAAAAAGCTCTAGTGTTCTTATCAAATAGCTTTAAGTTTCCTATTCCCTTAATAGGTATTTTATCCCCATTTGCAATCATCACACATCCATTAGTAGGTTCTATATCTTTAATCAGGTTGGTGTCACTAATCATATGATGAGATGCACCTGAATCTATAATCAATGGTTTGGATGTATTGCTAGCACTATGGCAGATGCTAATCTGTGATCTATATGCATTCACCCTAGCATTTCTATCAATGCAATGCTCAATTCCAGTCTTACTATCAATCCTAGCAATCTCAGCCACATTAGGAGTCATTTCTATAGTTCTAGCAATCATAGAAGCACCAAATGAATACCCATGAATGTTACCATTATCCTTGAGCATTTTGATGAGTGCATCCATCTCGGATCTCCTGATGAAGTCTTGATCATTGCCTCGGGGGTTGATAGCTCCAGTGTAGGTCACCAAAGCCTTTCCATCTCCTTCACGGTTCTCCACTTCAGCTCCACGGTTGGATGGCCCTGCTCCGCTTGATCCTTCAGTCATGTGAGCTTTTGCCTCTCTCTCCTTCATGAACTTAGCCGGCTTCAAGTGGGGATGGAGTATCCAGCACTGACTCTTCTTGTGTCCATGCTTCTTGCAGTGATCACAATTCCCATTGAACTTCCTATCCTCATACTTGTTGTAACCAGCTTTGTTAGCTTGTGGAGGCTCTTCCCGGTCAGGTTGCACAGCGTTTGCAAGAGATAAGTCTCCCTTGCCTCCAAACAAACCCATTGAGCCCTGCTCCTTCTGTATCTTAGCACACACCTCTTCAAGGTCAGGCAGCTTCTCAGACCATAGCATGTGCTGGATAAGACCACTGTAGCTTGCATTCAACGTGAGCAGCAACCCAAAGACCTTGTCCTGCTCGCGTCTCTCATTTAGAAGCTCTGGATCAACCGTGCTTGGCCTCAGCATCTCCAACTCAGACCAAAGAGACCTGAACCTCCCCAAGTGCTTAGTGAACTCCGTGTCATCTTGAGTTAACCCATTGATTGCCTTCTTGACTTCAAACACTCGGTTCAGGTTAGAAGTGTTTCCATACACTTTCTGTAGAGTATCCCACAGCTCCTTGGCTGTCTCACAGTAGCTATAAGCATCTAGTATAGCCGGCTCCAAAGAGGCATGTAGGACAGACATCACCATCATGTCTTCTTGTTGCCACTTCTCTACAACGCTCTCCTCGGGACTCTCCGTTTCACCCCCCTGAGTAATCACCTTTGGAGCCTCACCAGATGTGATATGCTTCCACAAACCCTTGCTTCCCACAGCAGTTTTCACCATCCTAGACCAGACTAGGTAGTTGGTTCCTTTGAATGTCACCGCGACCTTCATCTTCATGCCACTCTCCATCTTGAACAGCTTGACGTTTAAAACTTGAACAACCGGTTAGATCTTGAACTGAGAACCCACGCTGCTCTCTAGAACACAGATTCACTCTTGAGTCTTCAAATGAACCTCCCACGGACCACCAAGACACACACAAAACACCTTGAGCTTTTGAACTCTCAAGAAACTCTCAAACACACTCACTTGTTCTCTTAAAGTTTCAAACTTGAATCCTTAAGAGAATCACTCACGAACTCAGATTGTAATCAACCTGGCTCTGATACCATATGACTTTTAGGAATATAAAGATTAATCTGAGTTTAGAATAGGATTAAGGAAGAGAATATGAGATTTACGAAACTGATTAGAGACTAATGAAGAATCATGATGAAATGAGTAAAGAGAAAGATTGTTTAGAACTGTCTAATCTTTATTAAGAGATGAGATTACATATATATAGGTCCATACACTTAGGGTTTCGAAATCATAAAGCTAAGTAAGCATGTAGAGTCAAAGAGGAGCCTAAGCTTTAATTTGAACCGGCCAATGAGTGTCTTCACACGTTTGGAGCATCTTCTTGATCCAAGACTAGATGCTCTTCCTTTCCAGCTCTTGCCAGCCTGTCCTAGCTGTCAAGCCGCGTCTCCCTTATCCTCTCAACGTTCGGATAAGGTCTTGGCCGAGTGTAACTTAAGCTCAGTACATGGGAGTTACTTGGATAGTTACTTGATCCCTTTTACCTTGTACGGATGATCACTTGTACGGCCTTGTACGGATGATCAACCCATTCCTCCTCTTCACCTCTTTGCTCTCTTTATGTTCTCAACTCCTTGTGTCTTTACCTCAAATGTCTCAACTCTGATTAACATGGTTGATGTCCTATGTACGGATGGTACGGCCTGTACGGCCTTGTACGGATCACTCAACCCAAACTCATCTCTTCTTTCATACTTCATCTCTTCCTCTAATGCCTTAACTCCCTTAGCTCCTCTTCTCATATACTTAACTCTGATCAACACTCCCCCTCAAGCTTAGCTTTGTGAAAGTCTAAGCTTGGACAGCTATGAGATCTTCCTCATTAAAAACCTTACCAAGGAAACCCATTGGGATAAAACCTTGATAAGGGAAAAAAGAGTAAAGACCTCACAGCCGAAGGGGATCAGCTCCTTCTCTTCCCAAGATCAATGAGGCCCAACCTGATGTGAATGGACTCCATTGTCTTCTGTCTTGCAGCCTTGGTGAAAACATCAGCCAACTGATCTTCACTCCTTGTGTAGCATGGCAAGATGACTCCTAAGATGATCATCTGCCTCACCTTGTGGCAATCCACTTCAATGTGCTTGGTTCTCTCATGGAACACCGAGTTGGAGGCAATGTGGATGGCAGCTTGGTTATCACAATGCATTGTCATTGGCGTGGTTTGATCAATCTCCAAATGCTTCAAGATGCCCTTGATCCACACCAGCTCGTTGGTCAGCTTCAGCATAGCTCTATACTCAGCTTCTGCACTTGAGCAAGAAACCACCTTCTGCTTCTTACTCTTCCAAGTAACCAAGTTGCCTCCAATGAATGTGCAATAGCCTGTGGTTGATCTCCTGTCTGCTCTATCACCAGCCCAATCCGCATCACAGTATCCAACCACTTCGGTGCTCCCATTGCAACCCATCCATACTCCTTGATCAGGTGAGCCGTTGAGATACATCAAGATCCTCTCCACCATGCGCCAATGATGTTCCTTAGGCACTTGCATGTGTTGACTCACCTGATTCACAGCAAAGCAAATGTCAGGCCTAGTTATGGTAAGGTAAATCAATTTGCCAACTAGCTTTCTATAGAGTTTAGGATCCTGATAAGGTTTGCTGTCTTCAATCTCCCCCTCTCGTGGGACTTTGTAGCCATCCTCCATAGGCATCCTTGCTATGACTTTTAGGAATGTAAAGGATTATCTGAGTTTAGAAAGGATTAAAGAAGGAGAATAAGAGATTAAGAGACAACTTAGAGACTAATGGAGAATCATAGTGAAACGAGTAAAGAGAAAGATTGTTTAGAACTGTCTAATCTTTATTAAGAGATGAGATTACATATATATAGGTCCATACACTTAGGGTTTTCGAAATCATAAAGCTAAGTAAGCATGTAGAGTCAAAGAGGAGCCTAAGCTTTAATTTGAACCGGCCAATGAGTGTCTTCACACGTTTGGAGCATCTTCTTGATCCAAGACTAGATGCTCTTCCTTTCCAGCTCTTGCCAGCCTGTCCTAGCTGTCAAGCCGCGTCTCCCTTATCCTCTCAACGTTCGGATAAGGTCTTGGCCGAGTGTAACTTAAGCTCAGTACATGGGAGTTACTTGGATAGTTACTTGATCCCTTTTTACCTTGTACGGATGATCACTTGTACGGCCTTGTACGGATGATCAACCCATTCCTCCTCTTCACCTCTTTGCTCTCTTTATGTTCTCAACTCCTTTGTGTCTTTACCTCAAATGTCTCAACTCTGATTAACACTCCCCCTCAAGCTTAGCTTTGTGAAAGTCTAAGCTTGGACAGCCATGAGATCTTCCTCATTAAAACCTTACCAAGGAAAACCCATTGGGATAAAACCTTGATAAGGGAAAAAGAGTAAAGACCTCACAGCCAAAGGGGATCAGCTCCTTCTCTTCCCAAGATCAATGAGGCCCAACCTGATGTGAATGGACTCCATTGTCTTCTGTCTTGCAGCCTTGGTGAACACATCCGCTAACTGATCTTCACTTCTTGTGTAGCATGGCAAGATGACTCCTAAGATGATCATCTGCCTCACCTTGTGACAATCCACTTCAATGTGCTTGGTTCTCTCATGGAACACCGAGTTGGAGGCAATGTGGATGGCAGCTTGGTTATCACAATGCATTGTCATTGGCGTGGCTTGATCAATCTTCAAATGCTTTAAGATGCCCTTGATCCACACCAGCTCGTTGGTCAGCTTCAGCATAGCTCTATACTCAGCTTCTGCACTTGAGCAAGACACCACCTTCTGCTTCTTACTCTTCCAAGTAACCAAGTTGCCTCCAATGAATGTGCAATAGCCTGTGGTTGATCTCCTGTCTGCTCTATCACCAGCCCAATCCGCATCACAATATCCAACCACTTCAGTACTCCCATTGCAACCCATCCATACTCCTTGATCAGGTGAGCCGTTGAGATACATCAAGATCCTCTCCACCATGCGCCAATGATGTTCCTTAGGCACTTGCATGTGTTGACTCACCTGATTCACAGCAAAGCAAATGTCAGGCCTAGTTATGGTAAGGTAAATCAATTTGCCAACTAGCTTTCTATAGAGTTTAGGATCCTGATAAGGTTTGCTGTCTTCAATCTCCCCCTCTCGTGGGACTTTGTAGCCATCCTCCATAGGCATCCTTGCTGTCTTGCCTCCATAAGCACCTGCACCTTTCAAAAGATCAAGTGTATACTTCCTTTGGGACATGAACAAACCTTCCTTGGATCTACATATCTCAATTCCAAGAAAGTATTTCATTTCTCCCAAGTCTTTAATCTCAAACATGGATTTAAGGAACTCCTTGGTTGCTATGATACCTTCCTTGTTGAGTTGAGCTGAATATATATGTATGAAGAGCTAAGGAGTTGAAGAGGAAAGGAGATGAGGAAGCTTGAGAGAGTTTAGGGAGAGCATGGTACGGACGTCCGTACAAGGCCGTACAAGCCGTACAGTCCGTACCATCCAGCATCGACCAAGACTTACCTTGCATCAGCCAAGTAACACGGTAACTAAGGTAAAGGGAAGGAACTTACCTTGAGGCATCAGACCGTTTAGGGATAAGGTAGAGCGCGCCTTGACAGGCTGGAACAGCTGGAAAGGCAAGAGCATCTCGGTCCAAGATGCCAGATACTCCGCGCATGTGGAGAAGCTAATTGGCTAGTCCAAATGAGCTTATCCTCTCCTGATTGACCTCACATGCTTTAGTCTTCTCTTGATTTCGAAAACCCTTGTATGCTCTCTCTATATATTGTAACTCATCAACCCTAATGAAGATTATGCAGTTTGAGTCTCTCTAATCTCTTAGACACTATGCTTTTCTCTTAGACACTAAACGGCTCTATCTAGTCTCCTAATCTTTCACAAACTTCTCTTAATCACTTCCTAAACACTCTCTTTATTCTGTTTACTCTAAGGATCTCTTAATCTCATATGGTATCAGAGCCAGGTTCATTTGAATCTGGGGTTTGATCTTTAGAGAGTTACAAGCTAAACGTCTTTGAAGCTACACGCGAGTAGTCTTGAAGGTGTTGAAGCTGTGGTCCGTTCTAGTTGAAGCTGTGCTACGTTCTGTTGGTTTGCGTGATTCTAGACTCAAGGTTGGTGTGTACGAAATCCAAGATCCAAGTTTCAAGTCAAGCAAAGATGGAACATGGGATGAACATGAGGATGAAGGTAGCGGTTACTTTCAAAGGTAGCAACTACCTTGTGTGGTCTCGGATGGTGAAGACTGCTGTGGGAAGTAAGGGTTTGTGGGGGCACATCACAACAGGGGAGGCTCCGAAACTCATTACTCAGGGAGGAGATCAAGAAGAGGTCTCCAATGAAGCGGCTGTGGAGAAATGGCAACAAGAAGACATGCTGGTGATGACGGTTCTACACGCATCCTTGGACCCAGCTATCTTGGATGCCTACAGCTACTGTGAATCAGCCAAGGAGCTGTGGGACACGCTGAAGAAGGTGTATGGGAACACTTCCAACCTCAGCCGTGTGTTTGAAGTGAAGCTAGCGATCAACCGTCTTGCACAAGAGGACATGGAGTTCACTAAGCACTTGGGGAGGTTCAGGTCCTTATGGTCAGAGCTGGAGATGCTGAGGCCGAGCACAACTGATCCAGATCAGCTGAATGAGAGGCGCGAGCAAGACAAGGTCTTTGGGCTGCTACTCACACTGAACCCGGCCTACACCCAGCTCATCCAGCACATGTTTAAGGTCAGACAAGCTTCCGGACCTTGAGGAGGTGTGTGCACAAATCCAAAGGGAGCAGGGATCCATGGGTTTGTTTGGAGGAAAGGGGGAGCTCTCTCTTGCCAATCAAGCAGCTCATGAGGATTCAACCGAGGCTCCACAAGCAAACAAGGCATCTCACGGGAAGTACGAGGACAGGAAGTTCAATGGCAACTGTGATCATTGCAAGAAGCATGGTCATAAGAAGAGCCAATGCTGGATACTGCACCCACACCTCAAGCCGGCCAAGTTCATGAAGGAGCGTGAGGGAAGGGCAAATGTGACTGAAGGTTCAAGTGGAGCTGGCACCAGCAAGATCAGTGAAGTGGATGGGCTTGGAGGCAATGATGGGAATGGGAAGTCTCTGGTAGCTACACAGGCGCCTCAAGCTCCCGCAGCAATGATGACTACATCAAGAGATCAGACCTTGATGCCCTCTTCAAAATGCTAAAGGAAAACGGTAACACTTACGGTTATTCCTTTGGAGCTTCTATGATTGCATATAAGGATGATCACTTGATTAGAGAACTAGTAGAACGGTTAGAAGCTAGAAATGAGTATAGGCATGCTTACATTGCTAGAACTGATAAGATGCATTCATCACTTAGTAATCTATGCCATAATGCTAAACGAGTAGGTAAACCATTGATTGTTGATTCTGGTGCATCACATCATATGATAAGTGATGAAAACTTGATTAGGATATAGAACCTACACATGGGCATGTGATGATAGCAATGGGGATAAGATACCCATTAGAGGAATAGGAAAGCTTAAGCTGTTTAACAAAGAATCTAGAGCTTTTTACATGCCTGAATTCACATCAAACCTATTATCAGTGAAGAAATGTACTAATGATTTACAATGCAATGTTATCTTTTTCCTAATGATGTGAAGTTTCAGGATATTGAGAGCAGCAGGTTGATTGGGAAAGGGGTGACTAAGGGAGATCTCTATATGCTTGAAGAACTCACTTCTGTTCCTGATTATAGTTGCTCGTTTACTTCTGCTTCTTTGTTGAATAAAAATGCATTGTGGCATGCTAGAGTAGGACACCCTCATGTTAAAGCTTTGAACTTAATGGTACCGGTGTTGTGTTTGAGAATAAGGATTGTGAAGCTTGCATTTTAGGCAAGCATTGTAGAACTGTGTTTCAAAAGTCTACTACTGTTATGATAATTGCTTTGATCTAATTCATTCAGATGTATGGACTGCCCCTTGCTTATCTAGAGATAGTTATAAGTATTTTGTCACATTCATTGATGAAAAATCCAAATACACCTGGTTAACCTTAATTCAGACCAAAGATAGGGTACTTGATGCATTTAGGAATTTTCAAACTTATGTAACTAACCATTATCATGCTAAGATTAAAATTTTGAGATCAGATAATGGAGGAGAGTACACGAGTCATGCATTCAAGCAACACCTATCACAACATGGGATTCTACATCAGGCCAACCAAGATGAAGGAGGAGTAGAGAATGAAGGAGAAGAGAGCATAGGCTCGGATGGTCATGGACATGGATCAGGGTGTGACACAAACACCTTCTCAAGATGAATGGTAGAAGAACAAACAGGAAGAAGAACCAGTTGTGCAGCCACTAAGAAGGAGTACAAGGATAAGGAAGGATCCTTCCAGTTGGGGTAAACACGAGAGTGTACTACAATGCCCAAGCTGTGGAGCATCCTTCTAAGCCGTTGTGTCCTTTGCTCAATATCCAGAAGCACATTGCGCGTTCATGGTAAACTTGGATGAGAATCACATCCCAAGAAGCTATGAAGAAGCAATGAAAGATAAAGAATGGAAGGGAATCAGTTGGAGATGAGGCAGGAGCGATGATCAAGAATGATACATGGTATGAGAGTGAGTACCAAAAGGGAAGAAGGTGTGACTAGTAGATGGATATTCACAATCAAGTACAAGCGGATGGAAAGGTTGAGAAGAAGAAGTCAAGACTAGTTGCAAGAGGGTTCACTCAAACTTATGGAGAAGATATTACATAGAAACCTTTGCACCAGTAGCTAAACTCCACACAATCCGGATTGTACTAAGCTGGCTGTGAATCTGGATGGGGGTATGGCAAATGGATGTGAAGAATGCGTTTCTACAAGGTGACTTGAGGATGAAGTGTATATGCATCCACCTCCAGGCCTTGAACACTTAGTAAAGAGTGGGGGAATGTACTGAGATTGAAGGAAAGCCATCTATGGACTGAAGCAATCACCAAGGGCTTGGTACAACAAGTTGAGCACTACTCGAATGGCCGAGGCTTCAAGAAGTCTGAACTAGATCACACTCTCTTCACTCTCACGACTCCCTCAGGTATGATTGCTCTCTTGTGTATGTTGTGATATCATTATCACAGGGAGTGATAAGGAAGGTATCATAGCAACCAAGGAGTTTCTTAAAATCCATGTGAGATTAAAGACTGGGGAGAAATGAAATACTTCCTTGGAATGAGATATGTAGATCCAAGGAAGGTTTGTTCATGTCCCAAAGGAAATATACACTTGATCTTTTGAAGGTGCAGGGCTTATGGAGGCAAGACAGCAAGGATGCCTATGGAGGATGGCTACAAAGTCCCACGAGAGGGGAGATTGAAGACAGCAAACCTTATCAGGATCCTAAACTCTATAGAAAACTAGTTGGCAAAATGATTTATCTTACTATAACTAGACCTGACATCTGCTTTGCTGTGAATCAGGTGAGTACACATGCAAGTGCCTAAGGAACATCACTGGCACATGGTGGAGAGGATCTTGATGTATCTCAACGGCTCACCTGATCAAGGAGTATGGATGGGCTGCAATGGAAGCACTGAAGTGGTGGGATATTGTGATGCGGATGGGGCTGGTGATAGAGCAGACAGGAGATCAACCACAGGCTATTGCACATTCATTGGAGGCAAACTTGGTGACTTGGAAGAGCAAGAAGCAGAAGGTAGTGTCATGTTCAAGTGCAGAAGCCGAGTATAGAGCCATGCTGAAGCTCACCAACGAGTTGGTATGGATCAAAGGCATCTTGAAGCACTTGGAGATCGATCAAGCAACTCCAATGACAATGCATTGTGACAATCAAGCTGCCATCCACATTGCATCCAACTCGGTGTTTCATGAGAGGACCAAGCACATTGAAGTTGATTGTCACAAGGTGAGGCAGATGATTGTGCTAGGGGTGATCTTGCCATGTTACAACAAGGAGTGAAGATCAGCTAGCGGATGTGTTCACCAGGCTGCAAGACAGAAGACAATGGAGTCCATTCACATCAGGTTGGGCCTCATTGATCTTGGGAAGAGATGGAGCTAATCCCTTAGCTGCAAGGTCTTTACTCTTTTTCCCTCATCAAAAGTTTTATCCCATTGGGTTTTCTTTGGTGGGTTTTTAATGAGGAAGATCTTGTGGTGCGTCCAAGCTTAGACTTATACAAAGCTAAGCTTGAGGGGGAGTGTTGAGTTGAGCTGAATATATATGTATGAAGAGCTAAGGAGTTGAGAGAGAGGAAAGGAGATGAGGAAGCTTGAGAGAGTTTAGGGAGAGCATGGTACGGACGTCCGTACAAGGCCGTACAAGCCGTACAGTCCGTACCATCCAGCATCGACCAAGACTTACCTTGCATCAGCCAAGTAACACGGTAACTAAGGTAAAGGGAAGGAACTTACCTTGAGGCATCAGACCGTTTAGGGATAAGGGGTAGAGCGCGCTTGACAGGCTGGAACAGCTGGAAAGGCAAGAGCATCTCGGTCCAAGATGCCAGATACTCCGCGCATGTGGAGAAGCTAATTGGCTAGTCCAAATGAGCTTATCCTCTCCTGATTGACCTCACTGCTTTAGTCTTCTCTTGATTTCGAAAAACCTTGTATGCTCTCTCTATAATTGTAACTCATCAACCCTAATGAAGATTATGCAGTTTGAGTCTCTCTAATCTCTTAGAACACTATGCTTTTCTCTTAGACACTAAACGGCTCTATCTAGTCTCCTAATCTTTCACAAACTTCTCTTAATACTCCTAAACACTCTCTTTATTCTGTTTACTCTAAGGATCTCTTAATCTCAATTCCTTATCACTTCCGGTGATAATGATATCATCAACATACACAAGGAGTGCAATCATACCTGAGGAAGTAGTGAGAGTGAAGAGGGGTGTGGTCTAGTTCAGACTTCTTGAGCCTCGTCCATTCAGAGGAGTACTCAGCTTGTTGTACCAAGCTCTTGGTGATTGCTTCAGTCCATAGATAGCTTCTTCAGTCTCAACACATTCCCTCTCTTCACTAAGTGTTCCAAGCCTGGACGTGGATGCATATACACTTCATCCTCCAGCTCTCCTTGTAGAAATGCATTCTTCACATCCATTTGCCATAAGCCCCACCAAGATTCACAGCCAAGCTTAATACAATCCGGATTGTGTGCAGTTTAGCTACTGGTGCAAAGGTCTCAATGTAATCCTCTCCATAAGTTTGAGTGAAACCTCTTGCAACCAGTCTTGACTCTTCTCTCAATTGTTCCATCAGCCTTATACTTGATTGTGAAGATCCATCTACTAGTCACAGCCTTCTTCCTTTTGGTAACTCACTCTCATACCATGTATCATTCTTGTCATAGCTCCTGCCTCAGCTCCACTGACTCCTTCCATTCTTATCCATGATTGCTTCTTCATAGCTTCTTGGGATGTATGTAGTTCTCATCCAAGTTACCATGAAGGCACAATGTTCTTCAGGGTATTGAGCAAAGAACAACAACTTGAGAAGGATGCTCACACGCTTGGGCATGTAGTACACTCGCGTGTTTACCCAAGAGGAAGGATCCTTTCTCAGCCTTGTGCTCCTCCTCAATACAGGTTGTTCTTGCTCTTGAACCGGCTCAGCTTGTTATGCGGTTCTTGTGCTTCAATCTGATGTTCTTCCTATCCTTGGTCTTGCTCACCTTGATGATGAGAACCTGAGTTGAACTCTCCTCCTCACTCAAGCCGACTTCTTGGCCATTTTCTGAGTTTAGGGTTCACTCCCCCCTCATGATCAAGTGAGGTGTTTGAGCAGCTCCACTTGGTGCAGTTGAGCTCTCTTCTGTCTTCCACTTCTTGTGGATTGATACTGGTTATCTTGATACCGAGACTTCCAAAATGATTCTTAAGACTCCAGCCTTATATGATGTGAGATCCTTCAAATCTTCTTGATTCTTCTCTCATAGTATCCTCTTTCTTCAATGAACTTCACATCTCTAGATACAAGCACCCTTCTAGCTTCTGGATCATAAACACTTATATCCTTTGAGTTTGAGTAGCCAATGAACATTGCCTTTCTGCTCCTTGCTTCTAGCTTGTTCCTCAACTCTCCTGGTACTAGAAATAGCATAAGCATCCAAAACACTCTCATGTATTCCAAGGATGGCTTGCGCTTGTTCAGAACTTCAAATGGTGCTTGATCCTTCAACACCTTTGTAGGCATCCTGTTGATTAGGTAGCACGCAGTGGATACAGCATCACTCCAGAATCTCTAGGTACATAGCTTGGAACATCAGTGACCGAGCCACTTCCATCAAGTGCCTGTTCTTCCTCTCAGCTACACCATTCTGTTGTGGTGTGTAGGGACAGCTTGTTTGATGAAGGATTCCATGGTGATCTAGATGACTCTTGAACGCATAGCTTGTGTACTCTCCTCCATTATCTGATCTCAAAATTTTAATCCTAGCATGATAATGGTTAGTCAATAAGCTGAAAGTTCTTGAATGCATCTATCACCTATCTTTGATGGAATGAGTGTTAACCAGGTGTATTTCGATTTTTCATCAATGAATGTGTGAAACAAATACTTATGATTATCTCTAGAAAAACTAGGTGCAGTCCACACATCAGTATGAATCAAATCAAAGCAATTTTCATAAACAGTAGATGTTCTTGGAAACACATTCTTACAATGCTTGCCTAAAATGCAAGCTTCCACTTATTATTTTCAAAAAACCACACCTGGTAACATCAAGTTTAAAGCCCTCTCATGGGGATGACTAGTCTAGCATGCCACAATGCATTTTATTCAAAATAGAAGCAGAAGAAAATGAGCAGTTATAATTGGAAACAGGATCAAGCTTTCTCAAGCAGTATAAGTCTCCCTTTGTAACTCTTTTCCAATCAATTGGCTGCTCTCAATATCCTGAAACTTCACATCATAGGACTGAATATAAACATTGCAATTCAAATCAGTAGTGCATTTCTTAACTGAAAGTAGATTTGATGTGAATTCCGGAATGTAAAAAGCTCTAGTGTTCTTATCAAATAGCTTTAAGTTCCTATTCCCTTAATAGGTATCTTATCCCATTTGCAATCATCACACACATCCATTAGTAGGTTCTATATCTTTAATCAGGTTGGGGTCACTAATCATATGATGAGATGCACCTGAATCTATAATCAATGGTTTGGATGTATTGCTAGCACTATGCAGATGCTAATCTGTGATCTATATGCATTCATCCTAGCATTTCTATCAATGCAATGCTCAATTCCAGTCTTACTATCAATCCTAGCAATCTCAGCCACTTTAGGAGTCATTTCTATAGTTCTAGCAATATAGAAGCACCAAATGAATACCCATGAATGTACCATTATCCTTGAGCATTTTGATGAGTGCATCCATCTCGGATCCTCCTGATGAAGTCTTGATATTGCCTCGGGGGTTTGATGGCTCCA
>NC_063444.1:51368758-51431623 GCF_020379485.1 Brassica napus | reverse complement strand
CAAACCTCTTTGAACATCATCATATGTTAGTGAGGATGCAACTAGGCATTAAAACAATATTGTCATATTTGAAATTTTTCAAAATCTATGGGCTAACCCTACAAAAATAATTGAGTTTTTGGTAAATTAGTTATATACTGAAGCCCATAATCTTTAGTGTTTTTTAAAAAATCTAACCATATTCTAACATTTGTATTAATGTATGCTAAACTCTTTTTCATGGTAAATGAGCATCGTTCAATTGTTTTATCAATTAATTTAGTAAAACTTCATAACACTCCCTAAATCGATGGAATAACACTATAAAATTATTATTTTCTTGATAAACGGAGACGACAAAGGCTCCAAACCTCTTTGAACATCATCATATGTTAGTGCAGGATGCAACTAGGCATTAAAACAATATTGTCATATTTTGAAATTTTCTCAAAATCTATGGGCTAACCCCTACAAAAATATTGAGTTTTTGGTAAATTCTTTATATACTGAAGCCCATAATCTTTAGTGTTTTTTTAAAATTTCTACCATATTCTACATTTGTATTAATGTATGCTAAACTCTTTTTCATGGTAAATGAGCATCGTTCAATTGTTTTATCAATTAATTAATTTAGTAAAACTTCATAACACTCCCTCCTAAATCGATGGAATAACCACTATAAAATTATTATTTTCTTGATAAACGGAGACGACAAAGGCTCAAAACCTCTTTGAACATCATCATATGTTAGTGAGGATGCAACTAGGCATTTAAACAATATTATCATATTTTTTTTGAAATTTTCTCAAAATCTATGGCTAACTGGCTAACCCTACAAAAATATTGAGTTTTGGTAAATACTTTATATACTGAAGCCTATAATCTTTAGTGTTGTTTTAAAATTTCTACCATATTCTACATTTGTATTAATGTATGCTAAACTTTTTTCATGGTAAAATGAGCATCGTTCAATTGTTTTTATCAATTAATTTAGTAAAAACTTCATAATACTCCCTAAATCGATGGAATAACCACTATAAAATTATTATTTTTCTTGAAAACGGAGACGACAAAGGCTCCAAACCTCTTTGAACATCATCATATGTTAGTGAGGATGCAACTAAGGCATTAAAAAAATATTATCATATTTTGAATTTTCTCAAAATCTATGGGCTAACCCCTACAAAAATATTGAGTTTTTGGTAAATTCGTTATATATGAAGCCCATAATCTTTAGTGTTGTTTTAAAATTTCTACCATATTCTAACATTTGTATTAATGTATGCTAAACTCTTTTTCATGGTAAATGAGCATCGTTCAATGTTTTATCAATTAATTAGTAAAACTTCATAATACTCCCTAAATCGATGGAATAACCACTATAAAATTATTATTTTCTTGATAAACGGAGACGACAAAGGCTCCAAACCTCTTTGAACATCATCATATGTTAGTGCAGGATGCAACTAGGCATTAAAACAATATTGTCATATTTTTTGAAATTTTCTCAAAATCTATGGGCTAACTAACCCCTACAAAAATATTGAGTTTTTGGTAAATACTTTATATACTGAAGCCTATAATCTTTAGTGTTTTTTAAAATTTCTAACCATATTCTAAATTGTATTAATGTATGCTAACTTTTTTCATGGTAAATGAGCATCGTTCAATGTTTTATCAATTAATTAATTAGTAAAACTTCATAACACTCCCTAAATCGATGGAATAACCACTATAAAATTATTATTTTCTTGATAAACGGAGACGACAAAGGCTCCAAACCTCTTTGAACATCATCATCATATGTTAGTGCAGGATGCAACTAGGCATTAAAAAAATATTATCATATTTTTGAAATTTTCTCAAAATCTATGGGCTAACCCCTACAAAAATATTGAGTTTTTGGTAAATACTTTATATACTGAAGCCATAATCTTTAGTGTTTTTTTAAAATTTCTACCATATTCTACATTTGTATTAATGTATGCTAAACTCTTTTTCATGGTAAATGAGCATCGTTCAATTGTTTTTATCAATTAATTTAGTAAAACTTCATAATACTCCCTAAATCGATGGAAATAACCACTATAAAATTATTATTTCTTGATAAACGGAGACGACAAAGGCTCCAAACCTCTTTGAACATCATCATATGTTAGTGCAGGATGCAACTAGGCATTAAAACAATATTGTCATATTTTTGAAATTTTCTCAAAATCTATGGGCTAACCCCTACAAAAATATTGAGTTTTTGGTAAATTCTTTATATACTGAAGCCATAATCTTTAGTGTTTTTAAAAATTTCTACCATATTCTACATTTGTATTAATGTATGCTAAACTCTTTTTCATGGTAAATGAGCATCGTTCAATTGTTTTATCAATTAATTTAGTAAAACTTCATAATACTCCCTAAATCGATGGAATAACCACTATAAAAATTATTATTTCTTGATAAACGGAGACGACAAAGGCTCCAAACCTCTTTGAACATCATCATATGTTAGTGCAGGATGCAACTAGGCATTAAAACAATATTGTCATATTTTTGAAATTTTCTCAAAATCTATGGGCTAACCCCTACAAAAATATTGAGTTTTTGGTAAATTCTTTATATACTGAAGCCATAATCTTTAGTGTTGTTTTAAAATTTCTACATATTCTACATTTGTATTAATGTATGCTAAACTCTTTTTCATGGTAAATGAGCATCGTTCAATTGTTTTTATCAATTAATTTAGTAAAACTTCATAATACTCCCTAAATCGATGGAATAACCACTATAAAATTATATTTTCTTGATAAACGGAGACACAAAGGCTTCCAAACCTCTTTGAACATCATCATATGTTAGTGCAGGATGCAACTAGGCATTAAAACAATATATTGTCATATTTTTGAAATTTCTCAAAATCTATGGGCTAACCCCTACAAAAATATTGAGTTTTTGGTAAATTCTTTATATACTGAAGCCTATAATCTTAGTGTTGTTTTAAAATTTCTAACCATATTCTACATTTGTATTAATGTATATGCTAAACTCTTTTTCATGGTAAATGAGCATCGTTCAATTGTTTTTATCAATTAATTAGTAAAACTTCATAATACTCCTAAATCGATGGAATAACCACTATAAAATTATTATTTTCTTGATAAACGGAGACGACAAAGGCTCCAAACCTCTTTGAACATCATCATATGTTAGTGCAGGATGCAACTAGGCATTAAAAAATATTGTCATATTTTTTGAAATTTTCTCAAAATCTATGGGCTAACCCCTACAAAAATATTGAGTTTTGGTAAATACTTTATATACTGAAGCCTATAATCTTTAGTGTTTTTTTAAAATTTCTAACCATATTCTAAATTTGTATTAATGTATGCTAAACTCTTTTCATGGTAAATGAGCATCGTTCAATTGTTTTTATCAATTATTTAGTAAAACTTCATAATACTCCCTAAATCGATGGAATAACCACTTAAAAATTATTATTTCTTGATAAACGGAGACGACAAAGGCTCCAAACCTCTTTGAACATCATCATATGTTAGTGCAGGATGCAACTAGGCATTAAAAAATATTGTCATATTTTTGAAATTTTCTCAAAATCTATGGGCTAAACCCCTACAAAAAATTGAGTTTTTGGTAAATCTTTATATAAGAAGCCCATAATCTTTAGTGTTTTTTTAAAATTTCTACCATATTCTACATTTGTATTAATGTATGCTAAACTCTTTTCATGGTAAATGAGCATCGTTCAATTGTTTTTATCAATTAATTTAGTAAAACTTCATAATACTCCCTAAATCGATGGAATAACCACTATAAAATTATTATTTTCTTGATAAACGGAGACGAACAAAGGCTCCAAACCTCTTTGAACATCATCATATGTTAGTGAAGGATGCAACTAGCATTAAAACAATATTGTCATATTTTTGAAATTTTCTCAAAATCTATGGGCTAACCCCTACAAAATATTGAGTTTTTGTGTAAATTCTTTATATACTGAAGCCCATAATCTTTAGTGTTTTTTTAAAATTTCTACCATATTCTACATTTGTATTAATGTATGCTAAACTCTTTTCATGGTAAATGAGCATCGTTCAATTGTTTTTATCAATTAATTTAGTAAAACTTCATAACACTCCCTAAATCGATGGAATAACCACTATAAAATTATTATTTCTTGATAAACGGAGACGACAAAGGCTCCAAACCTCTTTGAACATCATCATATGTTAGTGCAGGATGCAACTAGGCATTAAAACAATATGTCATATTTTTTGAAATTTCTCAAAATCTATGGCTAAACCCCTACAAAAATATTGAGTTTTGGTAAATACTTTTATATACTGAAGCCTATAATCTTTAGTGTTGTTTTAAAATTTCTACCATATTCTACATTTGTATTAATGTATGCTAAACTTTTTCATGGTAAATGAGCATCGTTCAATTGTTTTTATCAATTATTTAGTTTAAAACTTCATAATACTCCCTAAATCGATGGAATAACCACTATATAAAATTATATTTTCTTGATAAACGGAGACACAAAGGCTCCAAACCTCTTTGAACATCATCATATGTTAGTGAGGATGCAACTAGGCATTAAAACAATATTGTCATATTTTTTGAAATTTTCTCAAAATCTATGGGCTAACCCTACAAAAATATTGAGTTTTTGGTAAATACTTTATATACTGAAGCCCATAATCTTTAGTGTTGTTTTAAAATTTCTACCATATTCTACATTTGTATTAATGTATGCTAAACTCTTTTTCATGGTAAATGAGCATCGTTCAATTGTTTTATCAATTAATTTAGTAAAACTTCATAACACTCCTAAATCGATGGAATAACCACTATAAAATTATTATTTTCTTGATAAACGGAGACGACAAAGGCTCCAAACCTCTTTGAACATCATCATATGTTAGTGCAGGATGCAACTAGGCATTAAAACAATTATTCATATTTTTTGAAATTTTCTCAAAATCTATGGGCTAAACCCCTACAAAAATATTGAGTTTTTGGTAAATACTTTATATACTGAAGCCTATAATCTTAGTGTTGTTTTAAAATTTCTAACCATATTCTAATTTGTATTAATGTATACTAAACTCTTTTTCATGGTAAATGAGCATCGTTCAATTGTTTTTATCAATTAATTTTAGTAAAACTTCATAACACTCCCTAAATCGATGGAATAACCACTATAAAATTATTATTTTCTTGATAAACGGAGACGACAAAGGCTCCAAACCTCTTTGAACACATCATCATATGTTAGTGCAGGATGATGCAACTAGGCATTAAAAAAATATTGTCATATTTTTTGAAATTTTCTCAAAATCTATGGGCTAACCCCCTACAAAAATATTGAGTTTTTGGTAAATTCTTTATATATGAAGCCCATAATCTTTAGTGTTTTTTTTAAATTTCTACCATATTCTACATTTGTATTAATGTATGCTAAACTCTAGTAAATGAGTATCGTTCAATTGTTTTTATCAATTAATTTAGTAAAACTTCATAACACTCCCTAAATCGATGGAATAACCACTATAAAATTATTATTCTTGATAAACGGAGACGACAAAGGCTCCAAACCTCTTTGAACATCATCATATGTTAGTGCAGGATGCAACTAGGCATTAAAACAATATTGTCATATTTTTGAAATTTTCTCAAAATCTATGGGCTAACCCCTACAAAAATATTGAATTTTTGGTAAATTCGTTATATACTGAAGCCATAATCTTTAGTGTTTTTTTAAATTTCTACCATATTCTACATTTGTATTAATGTATGCTAAACTCTTTTTCATGGTAATGAGCATCGTTCAATTGTTTTTATCAATTAATTTAGTAAAACTTCATAACACTCCCTAAATCGATGGAATAACCACTATAAAATTATTATTTACTTAATAAACGGAGACGACAAAGGCTCCAAACCTCTTTGAACATCATCATATGTTAGTGCAGGATGCAACTAGGCATTAAAACAATATTATCATATTTTTTGAAATTTTCTCAAAATCTATGGGCTAACCCCTACAAAAATATTGAGTTTTTGGTAAATACTTTATATACTAAAGCTATAATCTTTAGTGTTGTTTTAAAATTTCTACCATATTCTAATTTGTATTAATGTATGCTAAACTGTTTTTCATTGTAAATGAGCATCGTTCAATTGTTTTTATCAATTAATTTAGTAAAACTTCATAATACTCCCTAAATCGATGGAATAACCACTATAAAATCACAATTTTCTTGAAAACGGAGACGACAAAGGCTCTAAACCTCTTTGAACATCATCATATGTTAGTGGAGGATGCAACTAGGCATTAAAACAATATTGTCATATTTTTGAAATTTTCTCAAAATCTATGGGCTAACTCCTACAAAAATATTGAGTTTTGGTAAATTCGTTATATAATGAAGCCCATAATCTTTAGTGTTGTTTTAAAATTTCTACCATATTCTACATTTGTATTAATGTATGCTAAACTCTTTTTCATGGTAAATGAGCATCGTTCAATTTTTTTATCATTAATTTAGTAAAACTTCATAACACTCCTAAATCGATGGAATAACCACTATAAAATTATTATTTTCTTGATAAACGGAGACGACAAAGGCTCCAAACCTCTTTGAACATCATCATATGTTAGTGCAGGATGCAACAAGCATTAAAAACAATATTTCATATTTTTGAAATTTTCTCAAAATCTATTGGCTAACCCCTACAAAAATATTGAGTTTTTGGTAAATTCTTTATATACTAAAGCCTATAATCTTTAGTGTTGTTTTAAAATTTCTAACCATATTCTAAATTTGTATTAATGTATGCTAAACTCTTTTTCATGGTAAATGAGCATCGTTCAATTGTTTTTATCAATTAATTTAGTAAAACTTCATAATACTCCCTAAATCGATGGAATAACCACTATAAAATTATTATTTTCTTGATAAACGGAGACGACAAAGGCTCCAAACCTCTTTGAACATCATCATATGTTAGTGCAGGATGCAACTAGGCATTAAAAAAATATTATCATATTTTTTGAAATTTTCTCAAAATCTATGGGCTAACCCCTACAAAAATATTGAGTTTTTGGTAAATACTTTATATACTAAAGCCTATAATCTTTAGTGTTGTTTTAAAATTTCTAACCATATTCTAAATTTGTATTAATGTATACTAAACTCATTTTCATGGTAAATGAGCATCGTTCAATTGTTTTTATCAATTAATTTAGTAAAACTTCATAATACTCCCTAAATCGATGGAATAACCACTATAAAATTATTATTTTCTTGATAAACGGAGACGACAAAGGCTCCAAACCTCTTTGAACATCATCATATGTTAGTGAAGGATGCAACTAGGCATTAAAACAATATTGTCATATTTTTTGAAATTTTCTCAAAATCTATGGGCTAACTAACCCCTACAAAAATATTGAGTTTTTGGTAAATACTTTATATACTGAAGCCTATAATCTTTAGTGTTGTTTTAAAATTTCTAACCATATTCTAAATTTGTATTAATGTATGCTAAACTCTTTTTCATGGTAAATGAGCATCGTTCAATTGTTTTTATCAATTAATTTAGTAAAACTTCATAATACTCCCTAAATCGATGGAATAACCACTATAAAATTATTATTTTCTTGATAAACGGAGACACAAAGGCTCCAAACCTCTTTGAACATCATCATATGTTAGTGGAGGATGCAACTAGGCATTAAAACAATATTTTCATATTTTTGAAATTTTCTCAAAATCTATGGCTAACCCCTACAAAAATATTGAGTTTTTGGTAAATTCGTTATATAATGAAGCCCATAATCTTTAGTGTTGTTTTAAAATTTCTACCATATTCTACATTTGTATTAATGTATGCTAAACTCTTTTTCATGGTAAATGAGCATCGTTCAATTGTTTTTATCAATTAATTTAGTAAAACTTCATAACACTCCCTAAATCGATGGAATAACCACTATAAAATTATTATTTTCTTGATAAACGGAGACGACAAAGGCTCCAAACCTCTTTGAACATCATCATATGTTAGTGCAGGATGCAACAAGGCATTAAAACAATATATTCATATTTTTTGAAATTTTCTCAAAATCTATGGGCTAACCCCTACAAAAATATTGAGTTTTTGGTAAATTCTTTATATACTGAAGCCCATAATCTTTAGTGTTGTTTTAAAATTTCTACCATATTCTACATTTGTATTAATGTATGCTAAACTCTTTTCATGGTAAATGAGCATCGTTCAATTGTTTTTATCAATTATTTAGTAAAACTTCATAATACTCCTAAATCGATGGAATAACCACTATAAAATTATTATTTTCTTGATAAACGGAGACGACAAAGGCTCCAAACCTCTTTGAACATCATCATATGTTAGTGCAGGATGCAACTAGGCATTAAAAAAATATTATCATATTTTTTGAAATTTTCTCAAAATCTATGGGCTAACCCCTACAAAAATATTGAATTTTGGTAAATCTTTATATACTGAAGCCCATAATCTGTAGTGTTTTTTAAAATTTCTACCATATTCTACATTTGTATTAATGTATGCTAAACTCTTTTTCATGGTAAATGAGTATCGTTCAATTGTTTTTATCAATTAATTTAGTAAAACTTCATAACACTCCCTAAATCGATGGAATAACCACTATAAAATTATTATTTTCTTGATAAACGGAGACGACAAAGGCTCCAAACCTCTTTGAACATCATCATATGTTAGTGCAGGATGCAACTAGGCATTAAAACAATATTGTCATATTTTTGAAATTTTCTCAAAATCTATGGGCTAACCCCTACAAAAATATTGAATTTTTGGTAAATTCGTTATATACTGAAGCCATAATCTTTAGTGTTTTTTAAAATTTCTACCATATTCTACATTTGTATTAATGTATGCTCAACTCTTTTTCATGGTAAATGAGTATCGTTCAATTGTTTTATCAATTATTTTAGTAAAACTTCATAACACTCCCTAAATCGATGGAATAACCACAAAAATTATTATTTTCTTAATAAACGGAGACGACAAAGGCTCCAAACCTCTTTGAACATCATCATATGTTAGTGCAGGATGCAACTAGGCATTAAAACAATATTGTCATATTTTTTGAAATTTTCTCAAAATCTATGGGCTAACCCCTACAAAAATATTGAGTTTTTGGTAAATACTTTATATACTGAAGCCTATAATCTTTAGTGTTGTTTTAAAATTTCTAACCATATTCTAAATTTGTATTAATGTATGCTAAACTCTTTTTCATGGTAAATGAGCATCGTTCAATTGTTTTTATCAATTAATTTAGTAAAACTTCATAATACTCCCTAAATCGATGGAATAACCACTATAAAATTATTATTTTTTGATAAACGGAGACGACAAAGGCTCCAAACCTCTTTGAACATCATCATATGTTAGTGCAGGATGCAACTAGACATTAAAACAATATTGTCATATTTTTGAAATTTTCTCAAAATCTATGGGCTAACCCCTACAAAAATATTGAGTTTTTGGTAAATACTTTATATACTGAAGCCTATAATCTTTAGTGTTGTTTTAAAATTTCTACCATATTCTACATTTGTATTAATGTATGCTAAACTCTTTTTCATGGTAAATGAGCATCGTTCAATTTGTTTTATCAATTAATTTAGTAAAACTTCATAACACTCCCTAAATCGATGGAATAACCACTATAAAATTATTATTTTCTTGATAAACGGAGACGACAAAGGCTCCAAACCTCTTTGAACATCATCATATGTTAGTGCAGGATGCAACTAGGCATTAAAACAATATTGTCATATTTTTGAAATTTTCTCAAAATCTATGGGCTAACCCCTACAAAAATATTGAATTTTTGGTAAATTCGTTATATAATGAAGCCCATAATCTGTAGTGTTTTTTAAAATTTCTACCATATTCTACATTTGTATTAATGTATGCTAAACTCTTTTTCATGGTAAATGAGTATCGTTCAATTGTTTTATCAATTATTTAGTAAAACTTCATAACACTCCCTAAATCGATGGAATAACCACTAAAAATTATTATTTTCTTAATAAACGGAGACGACAAAGGCTCCAAACCTCTTTGAACATCATCATATGTTAGTGCAGGATGCAACTAGGCATTAAAACAATATTATCATATTTTTGAAATTTTCTCAAAATCTATGGGCTAACCCCTACAAAAATTTTGAGTTTTGGTAAATACTTTATATACTAAAGCCTATAATCTTTAGTGTTGTTTTAAAATTTCTAACCATATTCTAAATTTGTATTAATGTATGCTAAACTCTTTTTCATTGTAAATGAGCATCGTTCTATTTTTTTTATCAATTATTTTAGAAAAATTTTATAATACTCCCTAAATCGATGGAATAACCACGATAAAATTATTATTTTCTTGAAAACGGAGACGACAAAGGCTCCAAACCTCTTTGAACATCATCATATGTTAGTGCAGGATGCAACTAGGCATTAAAACAATATTGTCATATTTTTGAAATTTTCTCAAAATCTATGGGCTAACCCCTACAAAAATATTGAATTTTTGGTAAATTCGTTATATAATGAAGCCCATAATCTGTAGTGTTTTTTTAAATTTCTACCATATTCTACATTTGTATTAATGTATGCTAAACTCTTTTTCATGGTAAATGAGTATCGTTCAATTGTTTTTATCAATTAATTTAGTAAAACTTCATAACACTCCCTAAATCGATGGAATAACCACTATAAAATTATTATTTTCTTAATAAACGGAGACGACAAAGGCTCCAAACCTCTTTGAACATCATCATATGTTAGTGCAGGATGCAACTAGGCATTAAAACAATATTATCATATTTTTTGAAATTTTCTCAAAATCTATGGGCTAACTAACCCCTACAAAAATTTTGAGTTTTTGGTAAATACTTTATATACTAAAGCCTATAATCTTTAGTGTTGTTTTAAAATTTCTAACCATATTCTAAATTTGTATTAATGTATGCTAAACTGTTTTTCATTGTAAATGAGCATCGTTCAATTGTTTTTATCAATTAATTTAGTAAAACTTCATAATACTCCCTAAATCGATGGAATAACCACTATAAAATCACATTTTCTTGAAAACGGAGACAGCAAAGGCTCTAAACATCTTTGAACATAATCATATGTTAGTGGAGGATGCAACTAGGCATTAAAACAATATTGTCATATTTTTGAAATTTTCTCAAAATCTATTGGCTAACCCCTACAAAAATATTGAATTTTGGTAAATTCGTTATATAATGAAGCCCATAATCTGTAGTGTTGTTTTAAAATTTCTACCATATTCTACATTTGTATTAATGTATGCTAAACTCATTTTCATGGTAAATGAGCATCGTTCAATTGTTTTTTCACTTAATTTTGTAAGTCTTCATAACACTCCCTAAATCGACAGAATAACCACTATAAAATTATTATTTTCTTGATAAACGGAGACGACAAAGGTTCCAAACCTCTTTGAACATCATCATATGTTAGTGCAGGATGCAACCAAGCATTAAAACAATATATTCATATTTTCTGAAATTTTCTCAAAATCTATTGGCTAACCCCTACAAAAATATTGAGTTTTTGGTAATTTCTTTATATACTAAAGCCTATAATCTTTAGTGTTGTTTTAAAATTTCTAACCATATTCTAAATTTGTATTAATGTATGCTAAACTATTTTTCATTGTAAATGAGCATCGTTCAATTGTTTTTATCAATTAATTTCGTAAAACTTCATAATACTCTCTAAATCGATGGAATAACCACTATAAAATCACAATTTTCTTGATAAACGGAGACGACAAAGGCTCCAAACCTCTTTGAACATCATCATATGTTAGTGCAGGATGCAACTAGGCATTAAAAAAATATTATCATATTTTTTGAAAAATTTTCAAAATCTATGGTATAACCCCTACAAAAATATTGAGTTTTTGGTAAATATTTTATATACTAACGCCTATGATCTTTAGTGTTGTTTTCAAATTTATAACCATATTCTAAATTTGTATGAATGTATACTAAACTCATTTTCATGGTAAATGAGCATCGTTCAATTGTTTTTATCAATTAATTTAGTAAAACTTCATAATACTCCCTAAATCGATGGAATAACCACTATAAAATTATTATTTTCTTGATAAACGGAGACGACAAAAACTCCAAACCTCTTTGAACATCATCATATGTTAGTGAAGGATGCAACTAGGCATTAAAACAATATTGTCATATTTTTTGAAATTTTCTCAAAATCTATGGCTAACCCCTATAAAAATATTGAGTTTTTGGTAAATTCTTAATATACTGAAGCCCATAATATTTAGTGATGTTTTAAAATTTCTACCATGTTCTACATTTGTATTAATGTATGCTAAACTCTTTTTCATGGTAAATGAGCATCGTTCAATTTTTTTTTCAATTAAGTTTTTAATACTTCATAACACTCCCTAAATCGATGGAATAACCACTATAAAATTATTATTTTCTTGATAAACGGAGATGACAAAGGCTCCAGACCTCTTTGAACATCATCATATGTTAGTGCAGGATGCAACCAAGCATTAAAACAATATATTCATATTTTCTGAAATTTTCTCAAAATCTATTGGCTAACCCCTACAAAATATTGAGTTTTTGGTAAATTCTTTATATACTAAAGCCTATAATCTTTAGTGTTGTTTTAAAATTTCTACCACATTGTAAATTTGTATTAATGTATGCTAAACTCCTTTTCATGGTAAATGAGCATCGTTCAATTTTTTTTATCAATTAATTTAGTAAAACTTCATAATACTCCCTAAATCGATAGAATAACCACTATAAAATTATTATTTTCTTGATAAACGGAGACGAGAAAGGCTCCAAACCTCTTTGAACATCATCATATGTTAGTGCAGGATGCAACTAGGCATTAAAACAATATTGTCATTTTTTGGAAAAATTTTCAAAATCTATGGGCTATAACCCCTACAAAAATATTGAGTTTTTGGAAATATTTTATATACTAAAGCCTATGATCTTTAGTGTTGTTTTCAAATTTCTAACCATATTCTAAATTTGTATTAATGTATACTAAACTCTTTTTCATGGTAAATGAGCATCGTTCAATTGTTTTTATCAATTAATTTAGTAAAAATTCATAATACTCCTTAAATCGATGGAATAACCACTATAAAATTATTATTTTCTTGATAAACGGAGACGACAAAGACTCCAAACCTCTTTGAACATCATCATATGTTAGTGAAGGATGCAACTAGGCATTAAAACAATATTGTCATATTTTTGAAATTTTCTCAAAATCTATAAGCTAACCCCTACAAAAATATTGAGTTTTTTGTAAATTCTTAATATACTGAAGCCCATAATCTTTAGTGATGTTTTAAAATTTCTACCATATTCTACATTTGTATTAATGTATGCTAAACTCTTTTTCATGGTAAATGAGCATCGTTCAATTGTTTTTTTCAATTAATTTGTAAAACTTCATAACACTCCCTAAATCGATGGAATAACCACTATAAAATTATTATTTTCTTGATAAACGGAGACGACAAAGGCTCCAAACCTCTTTGAACATCATCATATGTTAGTGCAGGATGCAACCAAGCATTAAAACAATATATTCATATTTTTTGAAATTTTCTCAAAATCTATGGGCTAACCCCTACAAAAATATTGAGTTTTTGGTAAATTCGTTATATAATGAAGCCCATAATCTTTAGTGTTGTTTTAAAATTTCTACCATATTCTACATTTTTATTAATGTATGCTAAACTCTTTTTCATGGTAAATGAGCATCGTTCAATTGTTTTTATCAATTAATTTAGTAAAATTTCATAACACTCCCTAAATCGATGGAATAACCACTATAAAATTATTATTTTCTTGATAAACGGAGACGACAAAGGCTCCAAACCTCTTTGAACATCATCATATGTTAGTGCAGGATGAAACCAAGCATTAAAACAATATTGTCATATTTTTTGAAATTTTCTCAAAATCTATGGGCTAACCCTACAAAAATATTGAGTTTTTGGTAAATTCTTTATATACTGAAGCCCATAATCTTTAGTGTTGTTTTAAAATTTCTATCATATTCTACATTTGTATTAATGTATGTTACTCTTTTTCATGGTAATTGAGCATCGTTCAATTGTTTTTATCAATTAATTTAATAAAACTTCATAACACTCTCTAAATCGATGGAATAACCACTATAAAATTATTATTTTCTTGATAAACGGAGACGACAAAGGCTCCAAACCTCTTTGAACATCATCATATGTTAGTGCAGGATGCAACTAGGCATTAAAACAATATTATTATATTTTTTGAAATTTTCTCAAAATCTATGGGCTAACCCTTACAAAAATATTGAGTTTTTGGTAAATTCTTTATATACTGAAGCCCATAATCTTTAGTGTTGTTTTAAAAGTTCTAACCATATTCTAAATTTGTATTAATGTATACTAAACTCATTTTCATGCTAAATGAGCATCGTCAATTGTTTTTATCAATTAATTTATTAAAACTTCATAATATTCCCTAAATCGATGAAATAACCTCTACAAAATTATTATTTTCTTGATAAACGGAGACGACAAAGACTCCAAACCTCTTTGAACATCATCATATGTTAGTGCAGGATGCAACTAGGCATTAAAACAATATTGTCATATTTTTTGAAATTTTCTCAAAATCTATGGGCTACCCCCTACAAAAATATTGAGGTTTTGGTAAATTATTTATATACTGAAGCCCATAATCTTTAGTGATGTTTTAAAATTTCTACCATATTCTACAATTGTATTAATGTATGCTAAACTATTTTTCATGGTAAATGAGCATCGTTCATTTGTTTTTATCAATTAATTTAGTAAATATTCATAACACTCCCTAAATCGATGGAATAACCACTATAAAATTATTATTTTCTTGATAAACGGAGACGACAAAGGCTCCAAACCTCTTTGAACATCATCATATGTTAGTGCAGGATGCAACTAGGCATTAAAACAATATTATCATATTTTTTGAAATTTTCTCAAAATCTATGGGCTATAACCCCTACAAAAATATTGAGTTTTTGGTAAATACTTTATATACTAAAGCCTATAATCTTTAGTGTTGTTTTAAAATTTCTAACCATATTCTAAATTTGTATTAATGTATACTAAACTCGTTTTCAGGATAAATGAGCATCATTCAAATGTTTTTATCAATTAATTTAGTAAAACTTCATAATACTCCCTAAATCGATGGAATAACCACTATAAAATTATTACTTTCTTGATAAACGGAGACGACAAAGGCTCCAAACTTCTTTAAACATCATCATATGTTAGTGCATGATGAAACCAAGCATTAAAACAATATTGTCATATTTTTTTAAATTTTCTCAAAATCTATGGGCTAAACCCCTACAAAAATATTGAGTTTTTGGTAAATTCTTTATATACTGAAGCCCATAATCTTTAGTGAGGTTTTAAAATTTCTACCATATTCTACATTTGTATTAATGTATGCTAAACTATTTTTCATGGTAAATGAGCATCGTTCAATTGTTTTTATCAATTAATTTAGTAAAAATTCATAACACTCCCTAAATCGATGGAATAACCACTATAAAATTATTATTTTCTTGATAAACGGAGACGACAAAGGCTCCAAACCTCTTTGAACATCATCATATGTTAGTGCAGGATGCAACCAAGCATTAAAACAATATTATCGTATTTTTTGAAATTTTCTTTAAATCTATGGGCTATAACCCCTACAAAAATATTGAGTTTTTGGTAAATACTTTATATACTAAAGCCTATAATATTTAGTGTTGTTTTATAATTTCTAACCATATTCTAAATTTGTATTAATGTATACTAAACTCATTTTCAGAGTAAATGAGCATCGTTAAATTGTTTTTATCAATTAATTTAGTAAAACTTCATAATACTCCCTAAATCGATGGAATAACCACTATAAAATTATTATTTTCTAGATAAACGGAGACGACAAAGACTCCAAACCTCTTTGAACATCATCATATGTTAGTGAAGGATGTAACTAGGCATTAAAACAATATTGTCATATTTTTTAAAATTTTCTCAAAATCTATAGGCTAACCCCTACAAAAATATTGAGTTTTTGTTAAATTCTTAATATACTGAAGCTCATAATCTTTAGTGATGTTTTATAATTTCTACCATATTCTACATTTGTATTAATGTATGATAAACTCTTTTTCATGGTAAATGAGCATCGTTCAATTGTTTTTTCAATTAATTTTGTAAAACTTCATAACACTCCCTAAATCGATGGAATAACCACTATAAAATTATTATTTTCTTGATAAACGGAGATGACAAAGGCTCCAAACCTCTTTTAACATCATTATATGTTAGTGAAAGATTCAACCAAGCATTAAAACAATATATTCATATTTTTTGAAATTTTTTAAAAATCTATGGGCTAACCCCTACAAAAATATTGAGTTTTTGGTAAATTCTTTATATATTGAAGCCCATAATCTTTAGTGTTGTTTTAAAATTTCTACAATATTCTACATTTGTATTAATGAATGTTAAACTCTTTTTCATGGTAAATGAGCATCGTTCAATTGTTTTTATCAATTAATTTAGTAAAACTTCATTACACTCCCTAAATCGATGGAATAACCACTATAAAATTATTATTTTCTTGATAAACGGAGAGGACAAAGGCTCCAAAACTCTTTGAACATCATCATATGTTAGTTCAGGATGCAACTAGGAATTAAAACAATATTGTTATATTTTTTGAAATTTTCTCAAAATCTATGGGCTTAACCCCTACAAAAATATTGAGTTTTTGGTAAATACTTTATATACTAAAGCCTATAATCTTTAGTGTTGTTTTAAAATTTCTAACCATATTCTAAATTTGTATTAATGTATACTAAACTCATTTTCAGGGTAAATGAGCATCGTTCAATTGTTTTTATCAATTACTTTAGTAAAACTTCATAATACTCCCTAAATCGATGGAATAACCACTATAAAATTATTATTTTCTTGATAAACGGAGACGACAAAGACTCCAAACCTCTTTGAACATCATCATATGTTAGTGCAGGATGCAACTAGGCATTAAAACAATATTTTTATATTTTTTTAAATTTTCTCAAAATCTATGGGCTAACCCCCCCTACGAAAATATTGAGTTTTTGGTAAATGTTTTATATACAGAAGTCTACAATCTTTAGTGTTGTTTTAAAATTCCTAACCACAATCTACAATTGCATTAATGTATTTGAAGCTTTTTTTCATGGTATATGGGAATCTTTATAATTTTTTATCTATTAATTTAGTAAAACTTCATAATACTCTCTAAATCGATGGAATAACCACTATAAAATCAATTTTTCTTGAAAAACGGAGACAACAAAGGCTCCAAACCTCTTTGAAAATCATCATATGTTAGTGTATGATGCAACTGTGCATTAAAACAATATTGTCGTATTTTTTGAAATTTTCTCAAAATCTATGTGTTAACCCCTACAAAAATATTGAGTTTTTGGTAAAAACTTTATATACCTAAGCCTATAATCTTTAGTGTTGTTTTAAAATTTCTCACCATATTCTACATTTGTATTAATATATGCTAGACTCTTTTTCATGGTAAATTAGCATAATGAAATTGTTTTTATAATTTAATTTACTAAAACTTCATATACTCCCTAAATTATGGGACTAACCATTTTAAAATCGCTATTATTTAGAGAAATGTAGATAAAAAATGTTCCAAACCTTTTTGACCATCATCATATATTAGTACAGGATGCAACTACGCATTAAAACAATATTTTTATATTTTTTGAAATTTTATCAGTATCTATGTGCTAATACAAAAAATATTGAGTTTTAGGTAAATACTTTATATATTGAAGCCTAGAATATTTAGTGTTTTTTTTTAAATTTCTAACCACATTCTACATTTGTATTAATGTATTGGAAGCATTTTTCATGGTATATGAGAATCGTTATAATTTTTTTTTTTAATTAATTTAGTAAAACTTCCTTATATTCCCTAAATCGATGGAATAACCACTATAAAATCACTATTTTCTTGAAAACGGAGATAACAAAGTCTTCTAACATCTTTGAACATCATCATATATTAGTGCAGGATGCAACTATGCATTAAAACAATATTGTCATATTTTTTGAAATTTTCTCAAAATCCATGTGTCTTGGTAAATGTTTTATATACTGAAACCTATAATCTTTAGTGTTGTTTTAAAATTCCTAACCACAAAATTTATTTGAAGCTCTTTTTCATGGTATATGGAAATCTTTATAATTTTTTTATCAATTAATTTAGTAAACTTCATAAGACTCTCTAAATCGATGGAATAACCACTATAAAATCATTTTTTCTTGAAAAACGGAGACAACAAAGGCTCCAAACCTCTTTGAAAATCATCATATGTTAGTGTAGTATGCACCTGTGCATTAAAACAATATTTTCGTATTTTTTGAAATTTTCTCAAAATCTATGTGTTAACCTCTACAAAAATATTGAGTTTTTGGTAAATACTTTATATACCGAAGCCTATAAACTTTAGTGTTGTTTTAAAATTTCTCACCATATTCTACATTTGTATTAATATATGTTAAACTCGTTTTCATGGTAAATGAGCATAGTTAAATTGTTTTTATAATTTAATTTACTAAAACTTCATATACTCCCTAAATTATAGGACTAACCATTTTAAAATCGCTATTATCTAGAGAAATGAAGACAAAAAATGTTCCAAACCTCTTTGACCATCATCATATATTAGTACATGATGCAACTACGCATTAAAAAAATATTTTCATATTTTATGAAATTTTGTCAATATCTATGTGCTAACACCCTACGAAAATATTGAGTTTTTGGTAAATACTTTATATATTGAAGCCTATAATATTTAGTGTTGTTTTAAAAATTCTAACCATATTCTACATTTGTATTAATGTATTTTAAGCTCTTTTTGATGGTATATGAGAATCGTTATAATTTTTTTATTAATTAGTTTAGTAAAAATTCATAATATTCCCTAAATTAATGGAATAACCACTATAAAATCACTATTTTTTTGAAAAACAGAGACAACAAAGGCTCCTAACCTCTTTGAACATCATCATATGTTAGTGCTGGATGCAACTATGCACTAAAACAATGTTGTCATATTTTTTGAAATTTTCTCATTTATAATGTGTCATAACAGATACTTATTATTTTTTAAGATTTCATTTATCAATTCAGATAGCATTGACATATTCATTCCTCTTTGTTTCAATTCCTCTGACCTAGACAGAAGAAACTCCATCACATTCTCTTGTGTCACATATTTCTCAGTGCACCCAAAGCTCAAGACCAGAGATTCTGGCCCTTATCTGTTTTAACCATAAAAGTAGCAAGTTCTGAAACTGAACAAAGGAAAACTAATGTCAGAATTAAACAGAACTCGCCCTCGGAAATGTATATGCACATTATTAAACTTTTGGGATGGTGGATATTCATGTACCTTGCAAAACGAATACGAACAATGTAGTAGTCTAAGTTGATCTGAAGAGACAATGCTTGGCTTCCTTTTTTATCAGCAAGTGCTTGACCTATTGATTTTGGCAGTCTGCCAAAAAAAGTTGTCAAAAACGCTATTAATTTGATTAGTCGTGAATCATGAAGTTGTAAATCAGTATGAATGCACTTGCGTTACTGCGGGGTTTGTTCCCTAACAATATCTTCTCAACATCATCTGAAGCAGGCTGTTTGATATTACGAATCCAGTTCTTAAGCTTTGCAATAAGATCAAGAAAACAGGTTCAAAAACAAAGCAAAAATGTAAGAAAAAAGATGTCATGTTTAGACAGCAGCAAAACTACTGTTGACGGATGGTTCGTCTGTGACATCATCCAGCTGCAAAAATTCCCATTGCCCCTCCGTAATAAGCTGCAAAAGTGGAATGATAATCCATTTAAGCAACTGAACATACATGTACTGAACACAAAAACAACATCAGCCATAACGCTAAGTAGATTGCAAAAACTAAAAAAGATATCCTTGGACTCTCAACCTCTCTAATATAGTATGTTGAGTAGGCGATGAGAGCAACTCTCTCATATGAAAAGGTCCCACTCACCAGTGGTGATGATTCAGCAACGTTCTTGACCAGCCGTATCCCAAATCTGGAGCATGCCGCTTTTGCCATTAAGCTCAAAATATAGTTCTTATCTTAAAATCAATTCTGCAAAGAAGCAAAAGAGAGGCATACATCACAGTCTATCAATTATAATCTGAGTAAATGTACAAAAAAGAACAGAGAAATTGGAGACTTGCCACTGGATTTTTCCGATCTTATCGCTATTGCCTGATGTAAAAGGATTGAGTTTAATGAGTAGTAATGTGGAGGTGAATTAATTACAGGGAAAATAAGAGTTACAGCGACGTCTGGTTTTAAGGTACAAAACAGGCGACCTATTTATGCAGAAATCTTTGACCCATTTTTTTTATGTATGACATGGTAAGTGGCTAAGAAATATTGTATTGTGACTAGATGATTTTTTAATCTTATGTGGTATGATTCTCTTTGCACCAATGTTTTTAAACCCGATCCGGACACTGAACCGGACGACTTACCGGGTCGTTGGATCACTGGGTCGACCGCGGGTGAACCGCGGATTAATAAATAAATTAATTTCATTATATAATAATATATTAGCTATGAAAATAAATATATAAAAACTAAAGTTTAATATTTTCTAAATATTTTTTAAAATATAAAATAATAGTTTGGATATGTATATACTTTATGTTTAAAAAAGTATTTAACAAATACTTAACTTTAGTTTTTATATTTTTATTTTCATTTGACGTGCAAAATATCAAAAAAAATAGTTTAGACTATTTAAAACTTTATGTAACAAAGTAAGAGTTATGACATCTAAAAATTCAAGATATAAAACTCACAAATATTTAAATATCTAATGTGAATAATAAATTAAATTTAAATTCAGAATAAATTAAAAGTAAAAGATCATTGTAATAAATTGTCAATAACAGAAATATACTAACACCAAATCACATCAACTAATTTTGGTTTTCTCTATCATCGTTCACTTCATTTTTTTAGGTAGCATAGTAAAAAATCTTCATCAAAATCTAATAATTACAAATATAAAATTGAAAAAGAAAAACCTGAACTTCTTTTTTTTTTGTCAGCACCTAACTTTTTAATTGAAAACTTAGAATATAAAACATAATATAGAAACTAAAAAAGAAGTAAAAATTATTTATTGGTTCAACCGGTGGTTCAACCGGTATCGGGTTCCGGGGTTTAGTGGATTTTTGCGGGTTTCTAAATATTGGGTTTTTCATAAAACCCAAACCGGATTTTTTCTGGATCACCGGGTTTACCGGTTCAACCACGGGTCCGGGTCGGGTTTCAAAACACTGCTTTGCACCATATTCTCCTTTTAGTATTGTAAGATATCAATATCAATAATTCCAATACAAATTTAATCCTAAGCGTCTATATATAAGAAAACCGTAAAACCGTAAAATAACAAAGATAGCCATCTAAATAATTAATAAAATAAATAATAAATATTTAGATATATTCCAAATATTTATCTACATCATATACTCAGATTAAATCAGCTAAAACATTAAGTCAGGATACAACATTCAGCAGCAAGACAATAGTTATTATCAAAGCTTATCTCGCACAGTGACCATATTGTCTCCTATAATAATCTGCTGTTTTCAGCTCCTGGTGTGTAAATATGGAATAGATGAGTTGCGAGTTGGTCTGATTCAGATTTCAGATCTCATCTCTTAGTAGCCAGAGATGTGAGAAAGAAGCTCATACACATGATATAAAGAGCGAGCATTACTTTTACTTGCTATATATGATGTGAATATGTGACATAGTAAGAGTATACAACAACAAACAAACAAAGGTGGGCAAATAGGAATACTGAATCATGCCATCATGATCATCATCATTCATTAGACAAATTTTTGATCTGTACAATGATAATTGTGATATCATCAGTCCTATTCTCATGCTCCAACCACAGTTTGTATGATTCCGCTGTCGCTGCTGCACATCCATCTCTCGGATCAGCATATCTCCCCACCTACAAACACACACACAACATAGACATAAGAGACCTTCAAAGGAGTTGTGTCTTTATGTCCTTATATATTACCATATCAACAACAGCTTGGCTTGGAAGAAACTCAAAGATCCCATCACTCGCAACAACAAAGAACAAATGATTCGGCGAAAGATGAACCATAGACACTTCAGGCTCCGCGGTAACACCGATCCCTTCAGCTGTACAATCACCAACGCTTCTCGTAAACGCCGTTCCAGGATACATCCCGTTCTGTACCCAAAGCCTAGGCGGGTCACCTCCTTCGCTCTCTTCATTAGCCCACGTTTGAATATTTGGATCTTTCAACCCTTCAACTTGATCAACAGTCATCACTCTTGCTCCACACGCTTTCACCCTCTCGCATTCATCTTCCCTAAAAGGCGTCTGATCATAAGACAAATCCTCTGCTATGATCCTGTTCTTGTCTTTAACAGCGAGAACAGCTCTCGAGTCACCGACATTAGCGACATAGATCTTGTCTCCGACGACAAGAACTGTTATAGCAGTGGTCCCACTCATCGAATCATCGATCTCGCTCTCGTGCAACTCCTCGTTGACCCTCAAGAAAGCAGACTTGTAAGCCTTCTCCGGATCTTGAAGCAGAGCAGGGTCTTCAGACAGCATCTCAACGACTCTCTCCTTGACGAAACTCGAGCATTGCGTGCCGAACACGCCGTGACCGTCGAAGACGCCGAAGAAATGAACGTTAGGGTTTCCCTGAAGCTCGGTTTTGATGCAGTAAGCGTCTTGGTTCTCCTTATCAGGCGAGTCTGGGTAGTACCCTCGTTGAGAGAGAACAGAGTAAACCATGTCGAAGTTGGGAGAAGGGACTTGGATCGATGATGAGAGAGGAGGCTTCTGAACGACGACGTTTGGTTTGACCTTAGCGTCTCCGCCACGTCTGTGGGAATCTCCTGATGATGATGAAGGTGTGTATCGTCTGCAGCATTTGCATTGAACACAACCCATAGGAAAAAAAACAGAGGAGATGATTTACACACAAAAGAAAAGATTATTCAAAACAGAGGATGCTCTGTTTCGGAACAGAGGATGCTCTGTTTCTGCTAGAACAAGCGATCTCCTGAGAAGCAGAGGGAAGGGTATTGGTTGGATTCAACAATGGCGTCTTGGGAAGTGAAGGGTTTGGGAGATTTCATGTTGTGTAGAAGGGAATAATGTGATTCCGACACAAAGACAGAATCTTTGTTTTGCCCAATCCTGAGCAGAGGAAGAAGGAAGAAAAAGGGAACAACTTTATTGTTCGTGTTCGGTCTTTTTCTTCCTCTTTTATGTTTGATTCGTGTCTTCCTCAACGTTTCCCCTAAAGGATTGATTATTACGTCAACCCTTTGAAAGAGAAAGCGTCAAAAAATTCGAGGAACCCTAAAAAAGCGAAGCAGAGGAATTTGTTCTTAAAGAAAAGAATATAAAAACGAAGAGAGAGAGAGAGAAAAGAAAGAGAGATGACTTTTGGTTGATCTGACGGATGGAGTGCACGGGTAGGTTTGGCCTCTGCACGAGTTACCAAATCAAACATAGATTTTTTGAGAAACTGATTGAATATTTTTCTTTCACGAGAAAAAAATCTAACTTTTCTCGTTTCTTTCAGACACTATTGTTTCAGTGAGAAAAGATTAATGGGCCTAATGAATTTATTGGGCCCTCGCCTATAGTTTTTACCTCTCTTTCAACTGTAACTTTACGAGTAATAAACAATAAAAACATTTTTTTTTTGAACACCTAAACATATTTTAAGTTACAAAAATTAGAGGTCATCCCCGATGAATGATACACAAAAAATTATTTTATATGTATTTTACTCTAAAATAAAATAACTCTATTATAGAGTTGAATTTGCTTCAATGATTCATTCTATAATAGAGTATAATAGAATCTAATATAAAGTAATGTTGTTTTTTTACTCCAAATATAGAGTGAAAAAGTGACATTACTCTATATTTCACTCTATTATAGAGTAACTCTATTATCTGTTCAAAAAGAAAATCTGTTCAAAAAAAAAAATAGAATAACTCTATTATAGAGTGAACCATTTGAGAAATTCAACTATATAATATAGTTACTTTATTTTAGTATGCAATATAGAGGAAATTTTTATGTCTCATCGGAGATGCTCTTACTACTTAATACACTTTCAACATTGAAGCTATAGGACTCATCATTATCTATTTCTTCTAATTAAACATGGTTGCTATTTTCTTATATCGACTTAGGTCATGTGTTTATATTTAAATTCGGATGATGTATGGTCTATCAATATGGATAAAAATCATATATTTCTCAAAAAAAAAAAAATGAGCATAAAACTCTTCAAAAATAGGTTTAAGACCAGAACAGATAGAGAATAATGAATTGGACGATGTTTAAACCAAATTAGTGATACTAGCATAAAACTCTTTGTTAAATGTGCGGGGCATGCAGCGACTATATATCTAGGTGAAGATTGGGAGTAACACACATGTTCTTCTCAAAAAGGGGAGTGAGTATCAGACTCTTTCTTAACAACTTGAGATGGTGTGATGTTACATTTGGCATATTAACATGGTTTTAACTGTTACTAAATAAAAGAGAGCTCTATTTTGAGATGTATTTAAGTTAAAAAAAAATTGTTATTTTACCAAACTAAATGAAAACCATATACAATACATTTTAGAAGAGAATTCTTATTCTAATTTTAGAACTTTCTAAAAACCATTCCACCAGCACAGTCAACTAAAGGAAACGACAGCAAATCAAACTTATCAACACAATTTCATCGTCCTAAAATAAGCAATAATCTTTAATTACCAAAAACAAAATCATACACCAGTTTCTAAGAATCTACGGAAAGTAGAAACAAAATCTAAAAACCCTCCCCTATTTCAGAGGAAATGGATTTTTTAAGACAAAGATTGTGTGAGAAACAGTCCGAACTTCAATCTCTTCCTCACATCTCGACTGCTAATAAAACAAGCCTCTCCTCAAATCCTTTATTCTAGCCCTTCCCTACCAATGGCTCCTCTATTAACTATTCATCTTTTTAATTTGTAATTAACCTTTTTATTAAAAAACAAAAATACAATAAAAGACTTTACCTGAGAATTAGGTTCAGGATGGCCTCAAGGAGCCGCTCCTACACACAACTCCTAGGCCTCCTGTCCTTTAACCTCCTCTTGTTCACAACCTCCACAAAGGCAGTTCGTGTTGGAGTCATTCTCCACAAGCCTTCTGCTCCAACCCTTCCTGTATTCAGAGAAGCCCCGGCTTTCAGGAACGGTGATCAATGCGGTAATCTTGAGGCTGACCACATTCACATCGCCATGACTCTCGACACAAACTACCTCCGTGGAACAATGGCGGCTGTCTTGTCTCTCCTACAACATTCATCTTGTCCTGAAAACCTCTCTTTTCATTTCCTCTCCCTTGCTCATTTCGAAAACGACCTCTTCACCAGCATCAAATCCACTTTCCCTTACCTCAACTTCAAGATTTATCAGTTTGATCCAAACCTAGTCCGCAGCAAAATCTCAAAATCCATCAGAGAAGCCCTAGACCAGCCTCTAAACTACGCGAGAATCTACCTCGCGGATATCATTCCCACCAGCGTTGACCGGATTATATACCTAGACTCGGACCTAGTCGTGGTCGACGACATAGAGAAGCTATGGCACGTGGAGATGGAAGGTAAAGTCGTGGCGGCTCCAGAGTATTGCCATGCAAACTTCACGTACTATTTCACCAAAGCTTTCTGGTCGGACCCGGAACTAGTCAAAGTACTTGAAGGGAAACGACCGTGCTATTTCAACACGGGGGTTATGGTCGTGGACGTTGGTAAATGGAGGAGAGGAATGTATACACAAAAGGTAGAAGAGTGGATGACGGTTCAGAAGCAGAGGAGGATATATCATTTAGGATCATTGCCTCCGTTTCTGCTTATATTCGCCGGTGATATAAAAGCTGTTGACCACAGGTGGAATCAGCATGGGCTCGGAGGGGACAACTTTGAAGGGAAGTGTAGAACGTTGCATCCTGGTCCTATAAGTCTTCTTCATTGGAGTGGGAAAGGGAAGCCGTGGTTGAGACTAGATTCGAGGAAGCCTTGTAGTGTGGATCATCTATGGGCTCCGTATGATCTTTACCGTTCATCAAGACATTCGTTAGAAGAGTAGAGGCAAAAACATACAACAAGATGGCACATATATATATAATACTAGAGAGGAGAAGGTACAAGAAGTTTTTTTTAGCGATCAAAGAGAGTGAAATTTTTATTTGTAATTTTTGTAACACACACTCTTAATGCAAAAAGACGTTGTGCATGTGCATTGAGTTCAGTAGTGAGATGATATTAACATCATTTTATTATTCTCCTATGCTTCTAGTTTTTTTTTTGTTCTTCTCCTACCATTGCTTCAACGTGTAACATATAGGTATCATTACTGCACAAATGGAGGATTTTTAAATTAATTATTTTTAATTGAAATGTCTAGTATATATCTTATTCTGTTAGAAACCGTTATAGGATCATAACCAGTGGCGGAACTAGCTAAGAAGCATGTGGGTCATTTGACCTATATCAATTTTAAGAATTATTCAAATTTAGGCATAAATTTTTAATATATCTTATAGTATTTGGTTGAGTTTCAGTAGTTTGATCCCCTTAATATCTAGCCAGTTTCATATATATAAAATTTTGACCCCATTGCTTTCAATTCCTACCTCGGCCACTGATCATAACGTGCATTTCCTTGTTAAACCCTAGTCAAAGTATAAATGTACATAATCAGTCTAGATTCTCTTGAATCTTAGAAACCACAAAATTCTACAGTTACAAGAGAATGATTGATCGATAACGAAAATCTCACATTCGTAGTAGTTGAAGAACTACTGAGCTAATATATTTAAAAGTTAGAATTAACAAATTAGTTTTCAATTGAAAATTCATAATACTCAAAATTAACAATTGAAATCAACATATTGCTTTTAAAACATCAAAATATACTACAAGAATCCACACTAAAAAACAAGGGAGAGGAAATCTGAGACTAGTATCATCAGATTCTAGTTTTTAAGCTAAGGAATGTGTGATTATATGTTATGCTCTGGTATAGCTGCATTTTCCACTAATATGTTTATAGCATTCTTCTTCTTTTTGTTCATATCTGCTAAAAGATTGAGAAGTAAAGTTGTTCATTCGTCATCTCTTTTATAAAAATTACACTTGATTATATATATATATATATATATATATATGTGGTTAATCTTAATGCTTGTACATACTTTCAGGAACTTAATAAAAATTTGGTGCTGGAGCATTTTTGTTGGTACAAGTGGACCTGTTGTTAGGTGCTACACATAACTGGAACGATTAGAAGGATGAAAGCTGGTGGTATGCTGCGCATGCATTTTGCCATATGTTATGTGTGCCATTGCTGTGTGTTTTGGATTGATTATCTTTTGATCAAGGACAATTTTCTGACTTAATGGGTTATGTATTTTGTTGATTACATGATTTGGTTAAATATATTCATTAAGACAAAAAATATTTAATCAGATTAGCATTTACTGAGCACGGTAAAAACAATTCACCGGTTAAAGATTGGTATATTTGGGGATTATTAGCAAATGTCTATATACATGAAGGGCTTATATGTAAAAGAGCCACCGTCCAGCTCCTCCTCCTCCTAAACATGCTCCATCTCCTCCATCTCTCCGACGAAAATCTCACCAGCATGCCCCCTTCCTCCTCCTCATCTCTCCACCCTTGCAAACACTCTCCCTCCGCAACCCTCGACCTCCTAATCCTCCTCCTCGTCCTCTTCTCCGCCGCCTTCCTCCTCTCCTCCTACTTCTCCTACCTCTTCCACTCCCTCTCCCTCCTCTCCTCCCACCTCCCCTCCTCCGATCTCTCCTCCATCCCTCCCGCCTCCTACCTCCTCGCCTTCGCCCTCTTCTTCGCCGCCTCCATCGCCTTCCTCGACTTATGCTGCGGGCCGAGATCGAGAAAATGTCGAAACCCGAGGTGCAAAGGGCTGAAGAAGGCCATGGAGTTTGATCTGCAGATACAGACGGAGGATTGCGTTAGATCGGGGTCGGGAGGGAGCAAGGAGATCGATCGGTTGCCGTGGAAAGGAGGGAGCGAGGGGAATCCTGATTACGAGTGTTTGAGAGCTGAGCTTAGGAGGATGGCTCCCGTTAATGGTCGGGCTGTCTTGCTTTTCCGATCTCGGTGTGGTTGTCCTGTTGCCAAGCTTCAAGGTTGGGGACCTAAGCGTGGTCGGCGTCATAAAAAGTAAGTAGCTTTATCAAAAACAAAATCTTTCATCTTGTTCAAGTTTTTGTCTGAATTTGATTCTCTTTTATGTCTTGTCTGAACGTAACACATTGCTGGTGATTTGATAAGTAAGACGATTCTCTTTGTTTGTTATGTAAGTTTCTTGGATTATTACCAAAAACACAATCTTTCATCTTGTTGAGTTTTTTTTTTGTCTGAATTCAGTTCTCTTTTGTCTCTTTGAGTTTTGTCTGAAAATAGTGTGTGTGTGTGTGTGTGTGTGTTCCTTCTCAATAAGCTATGGATAATGATGGATTGAATTGTGAAGTCTCATAGTAAAAGAGTAAGCCTTTATGCTCTCTCTTCATGTTTGCTGAGTGTATATTCCAAGTGAGAAATGAAAGGAAGAATGATGATGGTTGGTGTTTGTAATACTGATCTGGTCCGTTTTGTAAACGATTATCTTGGCACATTTCACCATCTTTTATAGCGGGTTTACTGGAGTTTTCGAGTATATGGAAAGACTGTCCTGGCTAAGTTAGCTATGAAGAAAATTAACAACTTTGGACATGGAGTATGATTCCTCTCTTGTCCATGTTGTTTTGAAATGGTGGTTCCATGGTTTAGGCTTATTATGTTATGATATGATCAAACATAAGAGGCAAGGAATAGCAGCTTATGTCCCTTACTGATAGGAAAAAACTCCATCTTTGCTGCAACTGTTATTTTATTTTTATTTTGCAAAGTTTCTTGGTGCAAAATGTTTGCTTTACCATTGATTCTTGATTTAACAAAGCGTTGAGATTCCACTTTGATATGATGTGACTACAACATATGTACATTACTTTGCTTGAGCGATACATGGTGCTGCGTAGTCAACTGCCAACAACAACCTTTAGTTGTTATTTATCTGTGGGTAACCTGTAATATTAACGACACATGACCAAGGCCATTGGTTGGCTAATCATTTGATTTTGTAATTTGTATTATTTACACGCTACTATAGATAAGAACATTCTGACTCGACTCAATTTCGATTTCTTCACACTGTATCCTGATTCATTTCATCATGCCATTTGTCTTTATACAGATCACAAGCAAACTTGGCTCTAAAGGGAGGCATAGACAAGCGCTGATCAGAGATCGATGGGAACTCTTGAATCTATCATTATTATTATAGATGTTATCATCACATTCAATGTTTGCAGAGTTCATCTCGAAAACTAAAGAAAATCCATACAGCTCCGTTTACGTGGTTTTCGTTTACTTCTTTTACATTAGAAATGTCTCAATACTACAATTTGAAATACTTTTATTGAACGACCTTACATACCATGGCAAAACTAAAAGATTAGGCTATCTAATTGCAAATAATGGTTCATGTGAATCCTTTCTCGTTTAATAGAAGCAAGCCAAGTACTCTATGAAACCTTTTTTCTTGAGATAAGTAGTTTTGTTCATAGAATCTTTGGGGACCATACAAAAAAATACAACATTTTCACTCTACTTACTGGACAACACAGATCACAATCACTAATCCTTTTACAAATGACGACAAATACACAAATCAAGACTCTTCTACAATTCTGTTTTACAAATGTCTCCAACATCAGTACTCTCACCCTCAAGAGTTAGTTACTACTTAGTGTAACCGTTGCTTCACTCGTCTCCCATTCACGTCACAGCCCTCAACATATAACTCCTTCCCGTGCCCTGATGATGCTAAAGAATGCTCACTAAGCCTAGCCACATACTCCAGAAGCTCACTTAGTAAGCACGGGCAGCTTTCTTTCAGATAATCAAACCCATCGGTTTCCATCACAGCTAAAAGAAATTACAGACAAAGAGCGGTTTCAGATTTCAAAGTGATGAAATGATCAAAGTGATGCAAGCACAAAGGAACTCTCATCTTACCTTTTAGATTCTCTGGCGAAGCTATGAATTTGAGGCAAGCAGCTTTCAGCTGGAAACAATGATGCTGCTCTGCTAGAGCCAAGGTGGTTGCAACCGTGTTGATGCTAATCCCTTCACAGAGTTGTGACTCGCAGATTGTTCTAAGTCGTTCAAGAGCATAACGATCTGCAGCCGCAAGCAGATGCTGAGCCACAAGAGTCGCTGCCCATTTCAAGTCTGTCCCCATAACGTCTTGCATATCAGGCAATTCGTCCCAGTAGATAAAATGTAGGAACATCTACACAACAAAACACAGAGGGGTTTTGTCTCAGCACTGAATAATATTTGAAATTATGATTTTAACATTTTCTATACAGGTTAAAAATGATTGAAGTACATTTATATTTTTATTAATTACACATGTTTAGTCAATAATATTTGAAATAAATGAATTATTAATAGAATCAGTGCAGTTCCCATTTTTCCTTTAGATTTGGATAAAATTATGGAAAAGGGTTTGTATCAGTATACACTTCAACCTTTAAATTACAGGATTCATGATCTGAAGCTCGCACATAGACTAAAGACCAATCAAAACATAGAAAGATTCATATTTGGCCTTACTATGAAGCTTCTGAAGTCAAACATGTGTAAGGGATGTAATAGCAAACAAAAGAAGCTTTTTTGACATAAGTTATAACCATGTATTTAATGCAGACGAGAAATGTTGGCATTGCAGCAACAAATAACAAACATAGATTCATGCAATGCAAACAGAAGAGAAGCAATAAGATTAAATCATTGAGAACAAGAGTAGACCCTAGGAGAAGGTACCGGATCAAGGACGGACCTGGGCATGGCCAAGTGAAACATTGGCATATAGAACCCAAAAAGTTTTGAAAAAAAAATTACATAGACCAAATTTGTTTTAATTTTGTTTATTAAAACTTTCACAAAATCGTTACAGCCCCCAAAAGCTGTCACTCATAAACAGAAAATCATCTATCACGCCACAATCACTCACAAGAGAAAAGGCAATGAACCAAGAAAGCTATCTCTTCCTATAAAATGACCTTATAACACCTAAAATGTGAATCGGTTCAGTCAAACATAAACCAGTAGAGAGTTAAAAGGGGGGACCTTAAAAATGGGAGCTTCCATGTCTTCTATGTCAATACATTCAGTATCACGGCTCTTCAACGGGCCAAAGATCTGCGCTCTAAAAACAGGAGAACGAGCTGCAAGAACCAGCTTATGAGCAGGAAACGTCTCTCCATCAACACGGAAAGTCACATCAGCTCCTCTCCCACTCTCCAAAACCTTCCCAAACTGACGACCAAACTCAGAAACCGGCACAGGGATATTATAACTCCTCGGTCCCTCTGTCCTTGACTTCACCAGCCCCACACAACACCGAACCAACAAACAATTATCCTTCAAATAGTCAGACGACTCCAAAAGACTCCTCTTGAAAAACCGCTTGTATCCCCTAAACAAAACATAAACACATCACAAATCTAAAACAATGTTATAAAAGACAAAAGGATGGTGCTTTTAACTCACCACATACTTCCTCTGTACTTAAGAGTATAAGGCCCACTCTCGAGCGTCCTCCCGAAATGGCTATGAACCTTATGCCTTTCGTTACCGCTCTGATCAACGAGCGTGAGCTCAAACAAAGCCCTGACGTCAGCTCCTTCGCTCGCTAATGCAATGAAGAGAGACACGTACACAGAGTTATCCTCGGGGCTTTTACCATCCGGGTAGAAGTAGATGGCCCAGGAGTATCCGCCGAGGGTGAAGGTCTCGGAGGCGACGTATTTGCCCACGCCCATGCCTTTGATTAGGGAGTATCCGCTGATCTTGAACTCGTGGGTGCCGTTGAGGGTTTCCGTGTGGGAGGTTGACTCCGTGGTTGCGTCCATTCAAAACGGAGGGGTGATTTTCAAAGGTCGCGACTTTGGGGAGAGAGATTGAGGGCTTCTGAGATTGGATTGGTTGGGATCAAGACCCAGGTCGTGGAATCTCGAAAGGAGGTGAGGTGGGGTTGAATTGGGGGAGATTAGGGTTTTGAATTGGAGGGGAATTGAGAGAGAAGGCGAAGGAAGGAAAAGGAATGAGGTGTCGAAGCGAGAATCAATCGGAGCTGAATCGTCGTGGATCGTGACGACGACGTTGGCTGAAACGAGAGGAAGAGAGAGAGAAAGAGAGAGAAAGAGATGAACACTTTACTTGTTCATCGGTTTCTTTTCAGTTACATTTGGTTGGTAAGTAACGGTTCTATATAAATTAACTACTATTGGGCTTGGGCCTACAATGATCTCGGTGGGCTATAATGATTGGGCCTTGGGCCTTTGAAGAGTCACCGAAAGTTCCTGAGGAATGCTCTGACGAGATGGAGAGTTTCATTGGTTGCTGCCGAGTGAGAGATATGGTCAGCCTTACAGCTTCGTAGCCATCATTTTTTTTTCCTAGACGGATTATGGTTGGGGATTTATCTCTGGAGATCTTGTATTTTAACAATGAGAATGCAAGAGACTCTTAGTGAATCAGACAGATCATAAGAACCATAGGAGTTTTTGGTTTAACTCTTTTAAGTAAAGACGATATTGGAGATCTGCATGCAATCGTAGACTTCTTTGTATCTTTAACGTTTCCAAAAGCGTTATTCTACAAACAAGAGAGACCAAAGCTTTAAGACCGAAAACAAGTCTTGTGGATATGTTCGTGGGGGTATAGGTTCATAATAGACAAATATATGGATGGATAAGTGATTTTATTGATAAGTTTTCGGTGAAATATGGATGGTGGTTAACATGATCAATTTAATAGATTTGTATATACATACATGCATAATTGCAGATGATGATGTTGAAGTATTAACTAGTTGCGATGGTTTTATTATGGAAAATTATAACTTTGATCGAGTTTTGGATACAACAACGAAGCGAGTAATTAAAACATATGAATAAGGTCGATACAAGTTGAACAATAATTAAGTTTGTATGAGCTTATTTCTAGCAAAGTGTCAAGCATGCTCATGTAAACGATACGCGCTAGCTAGTACATGTATAATTTTGACTTTAGTTGGTAGAGACGATTACTTCAGGCACAAAGCTTTTCTGAACTTCAAAGGTTAGCTCCTCTAAGCTTATGTGACACTCCAGTCCTATCTGCAAATATGTAAATTTAATTATTTTAAGCCTAGATCAATATAAAGAACCAAAACATTCGTATTAATGTTTTTTTATCCAAATATAAACTATAAAGCTTATAGGATTTTGGTTAGCATAATTGCGATCCATCAGTATATATGATAAGACGCTACTCACCATAGGTTTATACCCTAAGTTCAATCTAATTTCTGATGATATTTAGTGATTTTTTTATTATTAGTTTTAGTGGTTGAGGTGACATATTAGATATGTACCTTAACAACGAAGAAGTACAAAACAGTCTCCTCCATGCTACTAATATTGAGATGAAGAACCGGAAAAGATAGCTTCTCCAAGACGGATATGATCCTCACAAGCTGGCCCTCAATTCGCCTAGAGACAACTCTCAATACAACGTTAGAGCCTGAGATCTTGGCTTCGACGTTAGCATGAGGGGAGTTGCAACATGATCCTACTTCCTTGAAAGTGCTTGTGGTCATCACATTCTCGATTTGACTAAAGGGCACTCTAGTGGTGGCTGCGGCTAATATGGATGGCTCGAGTGTTTGGTGATCATGCAGAAAAGAAGGCCGGTTTAGTGTCTTTCGGCGTTTCTTGGACTCGAGAACTTGCACTAATTGCTGCATCTCTTTGATGAACTCTATCACTCCTCCGATTATCGAAGCTTGATCTCCCTAATAATACCGACGAAAACAAGACTATACTTATGAATATATTGGTGCATGTCAAGTAGAATTAATTTGTTTTAACAAACAATTATAAAAACATTGTCTATCATAACACATATATACAAAAGAGCAAACACAAACAGAATATGTACAGGATGACACAACATGTTTTCCCCAAAATTAGTATCTTTAGATCATCCATGGTTAGAAAGATTACTATTCAACCTTTTGTTTCCACACAAACAAAAATTATTTGGGTCTTGAAAAAATAGTATTCGAGAAGATTCAATTATCCGAAAATATAGACTTTTTAAGAAACTATATATTCGAGAAATATCTCTGATCATTGAACCAAGAAAAACAATCAACAACCTCTAGGATAAAAATTCAATTAAATTGAGTATGAAGGAAAAAGATATAACATGAAAGTTACCCTTTTAATATAGAAGCAAGGAGTCAAAGAACGGAGGGATTTAAGATGCTCGTTCATTTGCCTTCTTCGATTCCTCTCAACAGCGATGTGAGACATGATCTTTGACTAATATTCAATTATATCTCTTCTTCGGTTCGTATCTATAAAGAAGAAGATGATCACTTTTCACCTTTTTTGACACATTCTTCAAAACAACGTGGTATTTATACAGCCGCAAACAACGAGAGAAAGTTAGGGTTTATTTTTTTCAAGGGTTCATAAATGCACCATGTCGCTGTCTCGTGACATTCTTTTCTCTTATTAACTTTCTCTCTCTTACTATTCTCTTGATCAGTATGTATAAGTACAAAGTAGAGAAAATGTACGCATATACATAAAGATACGTCACGTTTGTGAAGTTGGATACATTTACATTCACTGCGTGATGCCTTTTATGATTTATATTGTAATTTCATTTAGAGTGCATGCCTTTCCTCCACCTTCTTTTACTTCTAGTTTCTACCGTTGTGCCTCTTTTTAGCTCTAAATTACTGCATTTCCATACTAAATGAGCTATTGGATTAAAATATAAGTTTAATTTGTGTTAATATATATAGATGTTTTTATGGATGAATGTAAGTAAGTATATATCTTCCAAGCAATACTAATTAGAAGCAGTAATGTGTGATCTAAAGTTTGTATATGGAGTGATTCATCACGATCACCAAAATTTTGATTTGATTTGTTATTTGAATGCTCTATAGACAAATGTTTGGTATCTTATACGGAATTCATATTTTATGGAATCAAATTTTAGATCCATCAAATGGTTTTGTAAGATGAATAAATAAAATAAAATGTATAATTTAACTATTGTTTTTTTTTTTGCTAAATTTATTTTTTGCTAAATAATTTAACTATTGTTTACCTTTTAATAGTTAACTACATCTTTTTATTGCTTAATCATTCTATCATTTAATCCCACAATTTTGTTTTCCCGTTGTATTACCCCGGTTATGTTTAATCACCTATCGATCGAACCTCACGTTATTGTTTTCTGGATCAGTTTCTAGCTCTATCTACAAGAATATTTTTTTTTTAGAAAATATAACCCTCATAGCAACCTAATTAAGTTGTTCAAGTTTCTTTCACGAGTCTCATCTAACATGGACGGCTCATTATGATTCCTCCCAAAACTAGAAATTCTTAAATTATTTCCTTATGAGACATTCTTAAATTTTCGGCTCTGTTTTGTAAGTTAACATATTCCTCCAATGCATGACAGGAACTTCGTCGCAAACTTATTAAGTTGTTCGAGTTTTTTCAGTAGTCCAAGAAATGAGGAAGCCGGAAAGAAAATGTTCGTGACATATGTTTGCTACCGCCAATGCTATGCTACAATTTGCATAAGACATGCAAAGGTGCATGCCCCATTTAATTAAAACGCATCGCTATTCAATTTGTCCATGGTTTATCACGTTATATAATACTGATCGGCAATACGAAAATATAAAATAAAAAAATCAATCTACAATAAGAAAACTCACGCTCGATCAAGATATGATGTGCATTCATTAATGCATATAATCAAATAAACAACTCATATCTTGTCCGAATAAATATAGAGAATTGGTTGTATGAAATATTAATTCTATTTGAGAAATTAGAACCAGCAAATCAAGGTACATCATCTTATAAAATTCTGAATTTTTCAATGTTTTTATTAGAAAAACACGGGTGCAACTGGATTACAATATTTTAGAATAGAATGATGTGGAATGGTGGATTCCATTGATTCCAAAAACTTTTTTACTATTTGATATGAATGGAATGGAATAGTCATTCCACCAATTCTAAATATATTTTGATAAAATATAAAGAAAAGTATTCCATAACAAAATTGTTCATGAATCAATAGAGTGTATTCCATTCCACTTTTTGTTGTATTCCATTCTTATCATTCCATTTATTTTTGTTCCATTAATTCCAAATCAAAGATATTGTCTATGCTATAAACATTATTTTTAATCAACAAAACATAGTTATGCATCTGGTTTGAGATTGGTTAAAGTGCATTCATCCTCCTCCAAAATATTCATTGTAGTAACAAAAGAAATCTAAATTCCGCGTTTTCATTTATTTCAGTTTAGCAAATGGACATGGCAAATAGCTCACCATCAATTAATTGTTCACAAGAAAAATCCTTCACAACACGAAACTAATGAGTTTTCTTGTCATCACGAGACTTCGTCGTAATCTCTTGAGAGTTCATGACACTATCTTCCTATAAGCTGAGTCCTCATCATATGCATGTAAGTAATAACAAAGATAAACATAATTTGTATAATTGTAATAATACGAGTTGGTTTGCCAATCAAATATGTGACATTTCGGGAAGAATAAATGAGCACCAGTGGTCTAGTGGTAGAATAGTACCCTGCCACGGTACAGACCCGGGTTCGATTTCCGGCTGGTGCAATTTTCCCTTTTGATAAGCTTTCTTGGTCTTGCGCCGGCCGTTAAACATTTTCATTTATTGGCAATGGAGTTTCCGTTTTATTTTAACCAGTAACTTTTTTTTAGCTGCCTATTCTATGAATTAAAAATCGTCTTGTTATGGTTAGTTACGTCATACCCAAGTATATATTTATTTTCAATTCGATTAGGGCCTTTTACTTTTATGTGTAAAGGCGGCAAATAGTATACAGATCATCAGGGCAATTTATTCAATTCTATAAAGATGTGTTTTTCTTTTGGTTTAGGCCCAAAAACATGAAAGGTTGTGAAACTAATTACAAGAAGAACAAGGATGATGTCTGGATCATGTTGATCTGTGTCTGACAAATCTTCTGAGGTTCGAGGTTACGACTAACGAGTGCACGTGTAGGCCTGTACTCTGGCTGGTCACTTCCACTTGCTGAAAAAGGTATTTCTTTTACGTGCATATGTGTTTGTATTTAAAAGCTAGATCAAGAAACTCTTACGAACATATATTGTAGTATTATATATCATATTCCTAAAGTTGCTAATTTCAGCTTTTATTTCGAACAACTGGTACCATTTACTAATTCCTGTGGATCACGTTATTAGAATTTGGGTTTTTAATATGATATATTTTGATTTTCGAAAGAACTTAAAATTTGGTTCAATTCGTATTTAGCTGTGGTTTCAGATCAGATATCAAATAAATTAGTAGAGTATATATAATCGTTTGAACCAGCTTAAATAGTTTATTTGGACTTTGGATCGATTTATTTGGTCTGGTTTATTGGGACTGAACATCCTCACTAATTTCAATTTTAAGATGTGATTTTTCAACAAAAATACTATTACAGCCAAGTAATTTTTTTTTGTAAAACAAGGAGGAATTAATTAGTTTTTCATTCGTCTTGTGACACTTATATTTTACATTTATATAATTAAATAAAATTATTATGTTCGTTCTTATAGTGCTGGAAAATAACTAGTACATTCATACAACTTATACCGTTAATGATCATTCCACCCAGACATGAGACATGTATACCACTTCAACCGCACAATCTTCCACTGGCTCAACTTCCTTACCCTACTTGACGAGTACTTGTTTGTTGTGTCATTGTTATAATTCCATTAAATGCATCGAAGTCGTTTTACGGGTATTTTTTTTAATTCTTGCTTTCACCCCCTAAGGTGAACTTCTAGGTGAAGTTCACCAACCAATAAGATTTCATTATTTCAAATTCGATATCTTCTAAAAAGTGAAACAAAATATTGTTAAGTTATATTTTACGTTTTTAAAATAAAAAGGTAAAAAAAATAATAGTTACAAAAAAAAAGATTTTTTTTTTAAATATTGTTAACGTCGTCAGCAAAACACTAAACCCTAAATCCTAATCCCTAAACCCTAAATCCAAAACCCTAAACCCTTGGGTAAATCATAAACCCTTGGGTAAATCCTAAACCCTTGGATAAATCATAAACTCTAAATCAAAAACACTAAACACAAAAATCCTAAACCCTTGAATGTTTTAGTGTTTAGTGTTTTTGATTTAGTGTTTATGATTTATCCAAGGGTTTAGGGTTTATCCAAGGGTTTAGGGTTTCGAATTTAGGGTTTAGGGATTATGATTTAGGGTTTAGTTTTTTTCTGACGACGTTAAAAATATTTTTTGTAATTACTACAATTTTTATTTTTAATTTTTATCTTTTTATTTTAAAAACATAATATAATTTGACAATATTTTGTTTCCTTTTATAAAAGATATCAAATTTGAAATAACATAATCTTATTGGTTGGTGAACCTACATGTTCACTATAGGGAGTGAACCCAAAAATAAGTCTTTTTTTTCGTATAATTTGATGTCACAATAATAACTACAAACACGTCCTTAGACCTCAATGGTAAGTAGAACAAAAAAAAATATCTCAATGTAGTTTCTTACCATGAAATTCTAAAGTTATATATTAGTGTATTTATATAAGAGTATACTAAAATTCTTGGAAACTCAACTAATAATATCTAATTTAACATATTATTAGTTGGATTTTCAAGATTTTAATATACCCTTATATATACACTAATATATAACTTTAAAATTTCATGGTAAGAAACTATCATTGGAAGTGCTTTTAAAAGCACTTCCAATATAAAACAAAAAAAATTATTTATTTATGTTTTTTTAACTAGTTAATCATCTATTTGAATGACATGTGTATTTTTAGTATTCCATAGTTTTTTAAAAATTCATAACTAAGAATTTTTGTTTATTCTCTCTCTTAATTTCATTTTTTTTAAATGTTAAGAATTCTTCCTAATACTACTATTGAAGGTCCTCTCAGTTAATCAAGTCATTATATAATTTAGAAATGGCAAGTCGGTGAGGCTAAATAAAAAAAAACAAGTTGGTGATTGTGACATGACATGAACCTTAGCAAGAAGCTCGTTAGAGAATCTGTGATTGTAAATTCTCTCAGTGATTCTCCTCTCGGAAACTTTACTTTTACAGCTTTTATCTCGTTATTTATGTAGTCATTTGAGGATGATGTGCTTTGAGGATTAATTTTTTTCATACCAGAAAAAGTTCAAGATATGTACGTACAATATTTTCAGTTAGAATCAAATACCCGTAGTCCAACCAAATCAAATCATGGAGACATATTCTGTTATAATATATTGAAAGAATTGACCAACTCTTCAAAGCCTCATTATAATATATGCTAATACGTTATGTAAATATGTTGTCTTCGAGTCAGTGCCGGCGACCACGAGGGCGAGCACTGCGACTGCCTCCGGACCATGATATTAGAGGTCCAATTTTTTTTAAAAAAATAATTTTTTTCAAAGAAAAAACCAAATTGTTAAGAACAAAAAAAAATTTACATGTATTTCTAAATTCATTTATTTTATATGTTCTCATATCTAAACTTAAGAACATTTTAAATAATATAATTTTTAAAAAATCGTATTAAAATTATATTTTATATGAGCTGGGCCGATATGTTTAGGTTGAGCATATTCGTTGAATAGTGGTTTGGACATGTTTTCTTCACGAGGCTAACAACAAACAATCAACGTATTTCCTTCAAAAGCTATAATTAGGTTCCAACTTTATTCTCCTAACATGTTGAATGTAAATTAATAGTTAAAACATATCAAATATTAGGGGTGGGCACTTTACCCGATATCCGAAGTGGCACCCGAACCCGATCCAAAAAAACCGAACCGAAATCCGAACCAAAGTAGCAAAATACCCGAACGGGTATTGAATAAGGAGAGATTGGATATCCGAACCCGAACGGATAATACCTGAACCCGAATGGATATCCGAAGATAACCGAACATATGTATAATTAACCTTATGTTTCTACTTTATATCTCTCATTTTATATAAAATATTTATATTGATACTACACATAATTTAAGTTCATATGATATACATACAATTTCGAAAAAAATGATTTGCTACTCACTTAAAATGCATGTCAAGTTTTTTATTTCAAAAATTAACAAAAAGTTATATCCAAAATTAAAAAAAAATAACTAAATTAGTGCCTTTTTAGTTTTAAAATGTTATGTCCAAATCTATTAACCATTCAATCTATTAAAAATAAAAAATTAGTTAACTAAAAGTTATATTTTTAAATACAATAAACTTGAGAAATGAAAATTTTAATATTTTTTTTCAAAATCTAAATATCCGAACCCGATCCGAAATAACCGAATCCGAACTAAAAATACCCGAACCCGACCCGAAGTACAGAAATACCCGAACGGGTTCTAGACCTCTATACCGAAATACCCGAAAATCCGAAATACCCGACCCGAACCCGAACGGGTACCCGAACGCCCACCCCTATCAAATATGACCACACGGTTCCATATAGTTTGGTATATATGCATAGGCCACCCGCTCTCGTTTTTAATGGATGTAAATGCAAATGGCTGCAAAAATACATATTGCTATAAAACTCGAAATAGTATGAGCAAACCATGCAACCTCAAGATTTTTTTCTGGTATGAAAAAAATTAAACAATAAGAAATCTCAAGGTTTTAGACGGCGTGCTCGAGAGCAAATATAAAATTAAAATGCGTGGAAAAGACGTTGGATAAGTAGTTAGGTGTTCCATTCTAAAGTGTGGAGATTATTGGAACTATGATCTCTGAGCCATACAAGAAAATGAATATCGGTTTGTATACTTGAGTGAGAGGGATGAGTTTTTCGGATGAGATATACTAATTTTATTATGTGTAACGAAGAAATATAAGTTGAGATAGATATGGCTTTTGATTTTATATCTTTAGGATTTTCAAGTAGTAGCATCATTGTACACACCTTCCTTGGTGACCCATTTGTGTGTGGGGACTTACTTTTGCCAGGTTAGATTGCATTATATATTTATTATATCTTAACTTTGCCCCACTCTCCCACATGCACTTCTAGTTTTCTACCCCCAAACCCCAAGCTCTTGACTATTTATACCACCCTTTGAATATTCCCCCACACAACTCCACTTGAACCATTTTTTCTCAACACTTCTTTTAACAGACAGCAAAAAGGCTAATTGATAGTCTACTTGAAAGATAGAAATATGGCTATGGACCTTGAGCTTGATGATGATGTATTCTATGCAGACATACGCAAACAGATCAATCTCTTAATCACAGATGAAGATGAAAATAACCCTATCTCACTTTCCTCTTCTGTTTCTTTCCAGGTTTGTCCAATTTAATCCCTCTCTCTCTCTCTCTAGTGAATATATGTGGATGTTTATATATATATTTGAAATCAAATACAGAGTTTGTTCAGCGAAAACTACCAAACATTAGCAACACCATATATGATGTACCATGTGCAGAATTACAACCTAATTAGAGAGAGAAAAGGGACAGGAGTGTTCATCCCAAGATGTTCTCAGCCAAGAAAGAAACAAAATAATCATCCTCATCAGACGAAGCAAGGGAGTTTCGGTTCCCTTGTCTCCAAGCAACAGTTTCCTCATTATGTTTATGACAACAACAACTCCACAACTCTCAACAACAACCAGGAACGCATCACCCTTCATCATGCAGCTTCAACTAATCCAAGAAGAACCTTCAGAGATGCAGCATATCTCTTTACTTAGCCTCAATCAAGACTCAAGACATGGATTTTGTGTCATTAACTCATATTATATATTTTTAATTATTCATATTTATAGATTTGATGTTTGTAAAATCAGCAATTAATAAGAACTAGATTAAGATCCGCGCATTGCGCGGAATGAATGTTGTATATACATACGATCTTATGTATTATTATTTATTTGTGTTTTTTCACTTATATTAAATTAGTGAGAAGTCAGTGACTATTACATATATATAACTAAATTGGTGTGGCCATATAAATCAAAGTAATCTTTGTTATTTACAATCATTTTATGGTAAATACATTCAAATAATGACTTTTATCTTTTATATTGTTTATAATTAAATTTAAAATGCTATGAACATTGATGTATAGTATATTTTTAAAATATAAATATGTATTAAATAAAAATTTCCTATTCACATAGTTTTATAATCATTTATATTTTATAACAAAAAATTGAAACATTGATAACAAAATTTTCAATATGGAACTTTTAATATTTTTATTAATTTAATAATCATTTTTACAAATTCAATGAAAATTTTGAAACTAAACTATTAAATTCTTAGTATTTGTTCAGTAAAAATTTGAAATTTAATTATTTATGCATTTTATATAATATATATATTTAATCTAATATTTATTAAATAAGACATCTTACACATATAAATTTATGAACATTTGTATCTTGTTATAAACAAAAATTCAACCATAGATAACAAATTTTCAAAGTGAGATTTTTTAAAAGTTTATTAATTTATATTTGTTTTAAAATTTTTAAATATAACATATATATAGAAAAATCTAAAGTTTTGTTATTTGGTTAATTTGATTTTTTAATTTATTTTAATAATATTAGTATAAAACAAAAATGGTAGAGGATGTATAAATTATTATCAAATCTTTATTATTTAAAATCATTAATTATCATATATATATTGATCATATTAGATAATTCTGTATGTTCTATTTAAGGAAATAATGAAAAATATATATATATTAATAACTAATTATATGATTAGGTTAATGAAAAGTATATTATATGTTTAGATGGACCAACTTATTTTTTTAAAAATTTTGAAATTGATTCTCGTGATGATATGTACCATGGTTCAAAAGTTGTAATGTTTATCTTTTAATAATATATAGGGGATGAAGGAAGAACCATCAATCCAAATGGATTTGGTGCAGTTTATGCAACTCTTTACAGACTTTTATTCACTCGCTGTTACCATACCAGTTTTCTAATTATTTGAAATCAAGTGTAAAATACATATACACCCCATGAAACATGTCTTCAGTTATCAGTAGATGAATTCATCTGGAATCAGGATGAGTTGAGTCTCATGTGAGATTGGAAAATCTTTCATGTCAGGTCCACAACCAATCAATCTCTTTGTGACCTCAAAGTTACAGAGTTACAGTTATGTTGGCATTTGGCAACAGTGTTTGAAAAGACAAAAGTCAAATCTAAAGAATAAAAATCAAAACTCACACCCACATGCCCATCACTCTCTCTTTCCATTTTACCAGTGTAGTATATTTAATCTCTATGCAAAATCTTTGATATAAATGGAAAAAAACCACAACGTAGACATTTGTATGTAGCAGCTGTATGTTTTCTGTCAACTAGCTGTAATTTATTTAAATTAAATGTCAAATAAGACTAACCATCAATATGTGAAAGTATACTGAAAACATGTTTCCTACAAAACACACGTAGTCAAGTAATCAGGTATTACCCTGACTTGTGGAACCGGTTTAATTTCACAAATAAATATAGTTACGTATTTATCTCTTTTTATATAGTGCGATATAATATACTAACCAAAATGTATTGTCATCTTGATTTACCTAATAAAATATTGTACTACTACATTTGAAAATGGTAAAATCATATATAAGATATTTTATTAAGCTATAAACTTGAACTACTTTACAATTATTAAAACTTTAAAAGTAATGTATCTGGTATGTGATTTATGGGTCTCATTGTTTTGATTTTGGGACGGTGATAACTTACGAACGTGCTAGGTTATGATCTTTCAGGGTATGTTCGATTACATTTTGGCAATTACGGTTGATATTTTGTAAGTAAATCAATTAAATCATTGAGTTTTCAAGAACTTATTAGTCAATAAGAACTGCGTATAGGAGCCGCAGCCAATAAGTTAGTTAGAAGGGACTAGAATGGTCGGTGCAACGTTAAAATCGAGCATACAAGAAAAGCAATAAAAAATAACTATCAAGAGTAAAATCTAAGTAACCATCTTCTCACTCTTTTATACAAATAAAAAGCCATTCATCGCCAAGAAAAAATAAAACAAAGTCTCATCAAAGAGTTCTCTAGAATCAGATTCAATGGCGATTAACAACAAGCTTCCATTTCTTCTCCTTCTCTCCATCATCCTTCTCTTCCTCAACCGCCCTGTGCTTGGCGACACTGGTAACTCTCTCTGTCTTCCATGATCTTCTTTTTCAAGTAAACACTTTCTTCTTTTCGAGAAATGAACATTAAAGTTTTAAATGTAATTAACAAAAATAAAACTTCTATATTTGGTTCCACAGCAAAACAAAATTTAGAAGAAAACATAGAAACAAAAGCAATCATACTTTAGCCGTTCAACAAAAAAAAATATATGTTCTTGAAGATTCCCTCTCTTCATAGACAGTACTGTTCATAGATTCGCTGTGTTTTATTTTAGATCTGGTCTGAAATCTCGTAGGTCGATTCTTTCACTTCATTTAGAAGTTCTTCACTAGTTCTAAACAACTAATGATTTCTCAAGTATACTAATCTACAAATTACTTTCATCGAAGATTATTTATATGCTCCTAAAAATTATATAGATATTAAATAGAGTTTTTGACTTGCAGATGAAGAGGACGTTCTTTTCACAGGCATCAACAGCTACAGAACATCACAGAATCTCACAATCTTAAACAAGAACGAAAACGCAGAGTGTCTAGCCGACGAACTCGCCGAGCAGTTCAAGAACAGACCATGTACCAACAACACTGGCTCAGCCACAGTACCTGGAACCGAACCACAGTTCGCAGAATACCCTAAGATTCTAACTAAATGCCACTTAAACGTGTCGGACACAAGAGACGGTTCGATTATGCCCGCATGTGTTCCTCGTTTAGAGTCGAGCCTTGTCCTCACAAACTTCACCAAGTCGCAATACTCTATGAGTTTGAACGATTCCAAGTTTACAGGAATGGGTATTGGTAAAGAAAATGATTGGATCGTTGTGGTTCTTACTACCAACACACCAGGAGGAAGCTATTCTACGGATACAGATACAAAAGATGATCATGATGATGATGATGATTCTAGTGGCTTCGCCTTTAGTACTGGACTAGTTAATTATTTGCTAGTTCTCATCATGTCCTTTTGTTTCTTCCTCTGTTAAGATATCTATCACATGTTTTGAGTTTGTTTTAGTCTCAACTCTTCTTTAGACTATGAATAATTTCTGCTTATGATATTTTACTATTTTTATTTCAATTAAAACAAATATATCTTCTCCTAACTTAGAATAAACTGATATGGGATATGTCAGGTATTCAAATTATACTAAATCATCTGACAAAACAAGTTAAACTAAGCATATTGCATGTGTGATAATAATAAGATATATTTTTCTGTCGGTGAGTTTGGTTGAGAACTTGACATAGACAAGATTATTCAAACGACCGACACCCCATCTGGCTCTTTGTCACGTGGGAACTTTATGCAGTCCAATATTTAATGTAGGCTTAAGGCCCTAACTGATGGACTGATGAGCATATAAATCGACCCGGCAAAATTATATTTCTTTCTAAAAACTCGAAACCAGATTAACCAGAATTGATGCATGCATGGAAATATGTAATAGACCCAATAGTTGTTTCAAACCATATACTGTAGAAATTCTATAAATGAATATTCGATAAATTAATAAAAACTATAATTAATAAATATCATTCGGGACTGGTTTAAAATATGACACAATCGATAAAATATCACTGATCCCGAATTGGGCCGGTTCCATTTTAATGGGACCATATATTCACATTGGATTTTTTTCAAAAAAAAAGAAAGAAGAAGAGTCATCCTTTCTAAATAAATAAAATCCAACATTCATGATCACAAAAGACAGAAACAATAGACACAAATTTGGTTAGTCCTTAAAAAAAATAGTCATACATTCCAGATACATTAACTATCCGACTCATTAGATACGATCCCTAGGACTTGGAAAAGACTTTTAGGTAATTATTAAGATACAGACTACTTTAGACTAAGACTTCGGGATCAGATTCTCATAGACTAATTTTCATCCTTGCTCCCTTTGGATCTAGAACACAGGTCTTTGTGCAACTTCTTAACCCTTTCTGTGAAGAATGTTTTCAGGTCCTCTAACTGAATCAAGGTATCAAAGGATAGTTTGTTGAGGCTTTCCTCAAGGAGAATGATTCTTGATAACATAAGGGAGCTCTGGAGCTCGAGAGCATTATGTAGCTGAAAAAAAACAAGAGAAACAAGTTTAAAATAGGTTTTATAAACAGAGAAAGAAAAATGCGAAGACAGTATAATAACAAAATAGATAAGAAATTTTATTTTACCTCTTCTCCAACATTGACAATATAAAAACCATGTACAATTTTTTTCAATATAGATTGATCTAGTCCATTACAAAAACAAACACACTCACAAGACTTTATGTTCTCATAGACTTGACTTTAACACCCTTTCAATGTAGATCTTCTCTCTAGCCAAGAAATAGACAATTACATAGACGAGTTGAAACATTGAATTTGATATCTTGGTAACTATCAATTTATACTTATTGGTTTGAATGAGTCTTGTGGCATTGCTCAACCGGTTAAAAATCCCAAATTTTACTAATAGAATTCATGCCTTCCACCATGAATTGTGCATGGAAAATAGTTTTATTTGACGAACTATACATCTAAACTTTATTATTATTTGACTTATGTGTATTATTAATTCTATATTATATTACTATATGTTACATTTTATTTTCTCAATGCGTCTTTTGATTTCATGAACGCATCATTCATAATGCATGCTAGTTTTGATGAACAATTAATAACTACTCAAATACTCAGTTTGTATGTATACTCATTGTAAAGTTAGATGTTATCACTCTCTCTCTCTAGAATTTTGATTGGAAGGGAATCTCTTCAGTTTTTAACTAACTTGTCCACCATATATACAGTAGAACCTCTATAAATTAATAATATTGAGATTTTGAAATTTTATTAATTTATAGATATATTAATTTATGAATTTTTTTATTTAGAATTTTTTTTATTTTAAGATATATAGTTATTCTAAGATAAGAAAAATATTTGATTTCAGTATATAGATATTAATTATTATTTTTTTAAATTTGACATTTATATTAATTATATTATATTATTTGGTGTATATAATATATATTGTATATAATTGAAATGTGGTTTAAGATATAATATTATTAAATTTCATCAACAATATATTAAGTGTTAAAAAAATATAAATATAATTCTATTGTGAATATAAAACAAACAATATAATGTTAGGTTCTTATCTATAAAAATATGTATACATATAAATTATTAATCAACTTGGGGGCTTAAAATTTGAGACTGGAGAAATTTATCAATTTATAGAAGTTATTAATTTATCGAGTATTAATTTATAGAGATCATACTGTACTTGTGTAAGCTCAATTAAGTCCTCTGATATACTACAACTGGTTTGTGGTTGAAGTTAGAGAATTTATATATGAAAAAAAAGTCTCTAACCAAGAAACTACTTTTAAAAAATCGTTTTCACTCTATACAACTTCATGAGCACTTTGAGAGATTAAATTCATTGAAATCATCCAATTTAAAGTTATTATCATGAAAGTATCCTAACACATACAATTCTATAAGACATCAAGAGTCAATAATACATTAGTGAACAAATATCTCTAGTTGCAAAATTGAATAAATTATAGAAGCCCAACAGATAAAACTAATAAATGGGCCTTAACTACAGCCCATTAAGAATAAGTGGGTGGGGGGGGGGGGTAGTAATGTAAATATATAAGAAGGCGTGAGCCAGATTCCAAATCTATCTCTCCGGTCTCATCTTTGTCTCGGTCTCTCTTTCTCTCGTGTGGTGTGTGGGCAAAGGAGAGCGATTGAGAAGACAAAAAGAAAAAAAAAAAGATAATACAAAAAAAAAAAAGAAATCAAATCAATTTTTGAGAAATCGAAGGAGGGAGGGATACACACATCAACATACGAGAGTTCCCGCCATGGTGGCTCAGCAGCTAGGAGAGAGCAGCAGCGTCGTCGTCGTCGAATCTCGGGAAGAGCCTGTTGAGACGACCAAGTCTCTGATCTGTGCTCTCAATTACATCTCTCGCGACCTTCCTTTGCCTCCTCACCTCTTCGCCGCCGTCTCTTCTATCTACCATGGCTCCTCCTCCTCCTCTTCGTCTTCTCTCCCTCCCTCCGTCGTGCCTCCGCCGCCGGTAAGCCTATTCAATTGCTTCTCGAAGATTTTAGGTTTGGAGTTTGTTGGCTCTCTTCTGTGCTTTCTCTCTTCGTTGAGTTTCTTCACAAATTGCATGTTTTCAATGGCTTTGTTTGTTCATTAGATGGTAAAGGTTCTTGCTTTATGGTGTTTCTCTGCCTCTAAGCTTATTCAATTGTTAATAAAGCATTAGGTTTTGGAGTTTGTTGGCTCTTCTATGCCTTTTGCATGTTTTTAGTGGCTTTGTTTGCTTATTAAGTTGTAAAGGTTGTAGCTTTAGTGGTCTTTCTCTGCCTGTAAGCCATTCAATTGTTAATGAGGCATTTAGTTTTGGAGTTTGTTGGCTAATTGCATGTTTTCAGTGGCTTTGTTTGTTCATTGAGTTGTAAAGGTTGTAGCTTTAATGGTGTTTGTTGTGCAGGGGAATGATTTTACTCCTTATGGAGGTGATTTGATGGGAGAGTTTGAGGATGCACTTTTGAAGCAGAGAACGAACATTGAATCAGGCTCTCGATTGACAGAATTGCAGGATAATCGGAACAAGACTCTTATTCAGCGCCGCTTATCCGAGCTTGAAGGTTACATTCCATAATCCCATTCTCCTAATTTACTTTAAACCATTTACAAGTTGTAATCTTTCTTACTTTAGAACAATTTTGAACTATTCTTTGTTCAAGAGGAATGCACTTGCTGATGTTGTTGTCTTGTGTTTTATATCAGAATTACCTTCCACCAGAGGTGAAGACTTGCAAGGGAAGTGCTTACTCGAGCTTTATGGGCTAAAGGTATCATCAGATGTTCTCAGTGATTATTTGAGTTTGTGATATGTTTTGTATTGACATTTTGCATTGGTGTGAGTCGCAGCTACGAGAGTTGCAAAGCAAGGTTCGAACAGAGGTGAGCTCGGAGTTCTGGCTACGTATGAACTGTGCTGATGTCAGTAGCCAATTGTTTGACTGGGGTATGATGCGGTTGCCTCGTCTTTGGTATGGTATTGGAGATCCTTTTGCTACGGAAGCTGATGATCAGTTCAGAAAGAAACGTGATGCCGAGGTCATTTACTTTCTTACAACTTTATTTTAGCGTCTCATAAGTCTAGCAAATTAGGTGGCAAAAGTGATATCTTAAATTATATTTTCTGCTTTGTCTTTAGAGATGGAGTATATAGAATTGAAACTTTCTAGTGCATATGACATGATAAATTGTTTATTATAGTTTTCAAACTTCTTGCTATGCATCGCTGATGTGTTCAAATTCTTTGTTCAGAGGGTGTCACGTTTGGAAGAAGAGGAGAAGAATCTGATTGAAACCGCCAAGAGGAAGTTCTTCGCAGAAGTGCTCAATGCAGTTCGTGAGTTCCAGTTGCAAATCCAGGCGACTCAAAAACGCCGCAGGCAAAGAAACGATGGTGTGCAGGCATGGCATGGGAGACAAAGACAACGTGCAACCCGCGCTGAAAAGCTGAGGCTAATGGCCCTTAAATCCGATGACCAAGAAGCATACATGAAACTAGTAAAGGAGAGCAAAAACGAAAGGCTCACCACTCTTCTAGAAGAGACTAACAAACTCCTTACTAATTTGGGAGCTGCTGTTCAGCGGCAGAAAGATGCTAAACTACCAGACGGCATTGATCCACTGAAAGACTCGGAATCTGATTTATCTGAACTCGATGCTCCGAAAGGCGAACCGTTACAGGATTTGCTTCCTGATCAGGATATTGACGTCACTGAATCTGATAATAATGATGATTCCAATGATTTACTTGAAGGCCAGAGGCAGTATAACTCTGCTATCCATTCAATTCAAGAGAAGGTAACTTTAATCTCTATGCTTAGTTGTTTAACTTGCTGCCATCTCAGAGACGAAGTGATTATTAAGTAGACAATGTGTACTTTTTAACAGGTGACGGAGCAGCCTTCACTTCTAAAAGGTGGGGAACTAAGATCTTACCAAATAGAAGGACTCCAGTGGATGGTTTCTCTATTCAACAACAACCTTAATGGGATTTTAGCTGATGAGATGGGTTTGGGGAAAACCATCCAAACAATCTCGTTGATTGCTTATCTTCTGGAGAATAAAGGTGTGCCTGGTCCTTATCTGATAGTGGCTCCAAAAGCTGTGCTACCAAACTGGGTAAACGAGTTTGCTTTATGGGTACCAAGGTATGTGACAAAACAGTTTTACTCCCATTGGTATGAGTCTGAAATATAATCCATTTTGTTTGTTTTTTTTTGACAGCATTGCAGCTTATCTTTATGATGGACGTTTGGAGGAAAGAAAGGCAATCAGGGAGAAAATTGCAGGAGAAGGGAAGTTCAACGTGTTGATAACCCACTATGATCTCATCATGAGAGATAAAGCATTTTTGAAGAAAATTGATTGGCACTACATGATTGTTGATGAAGGACATCGTCTGAAGAACCATGAATCTGCTCTTGCAAAGACTCTACTAACAGGGTAACATCACTATATTTAGTTTCTCTCAAGTGAATGATGTTAGCTTGACTGTTAATGTTTATAATGGATTTTGCAGCTATCGGATAAAACGCAGACTCCTGTTAACGGGAACACCCATACAGAACAGCCTTCAAGAACTATGGTCACTACTCAATTTTCTCCTTCCTCACATCTTTAACTCGGTTCAGAACTTTGAGGAATGGTTTAATGCTCCGTTTGCTGATCGTGCTAACGTTAGTCTTACTGATGAAGAGGAGCTGTTGGTTATCCACCGTCTGCATCATGTTGGTTCTTCTACACTCTATTTTTCCCTTAAAATTTTCATACAAAATTGTTCAATGTGATTCACTGTCGCTTTCAGGTTATAAGACCGTTTATACTGAGAAGGAAAAAGGACGAAGTAGAGAAGTTCCTTCCTGGAAAGACACAGGTGATACTGAAGTGTGACATGTCAGCATGGCAGAAAGTGTATTACAAACAAGTTACGGACATGGGCAGAGTTGGCCTTCAAACAGGTTTGTAGCTTTAACTCACTTATAATCTCTCTATCTCTAAGTAAAGCTGATCCAATGCAAACGTGCAGGATCCGGGAAGTCAAAGAGTCTGCAAAATCTAACGATGCAACTGAGAAAGTGTTGTAACCATCCGTACCTATTCGTTGGAGGAGAGTACAACATGTGGAAGAAGCCTGAGATTGTGAGAGCTTCAGGGAAGTTCGAGCTCCTCGACCGTCTCCTTCCGAAGCTGCGCAAGGCCGGGCATAGAATCCTGCTCTTCTCTCAGATGACTCGTCTCATTGACATCCTCGAGATTTATCTGACGCTTAACGATTTCAAGTACCTAAGACTTGACGGTACCACAAAGACGGATCAAAGAGGGCTTTTGCTGAAGCAGTTCAACGAGCCGGACTCTCCTTACTTCATGTTTCTTCTGAGCACGCGCGCTGGAGGTCTCGGTCTGAACTTGCAGACTGCAGACACTGTTATTATCTTTGACAGTGATTGGAACCCACAGATGGACCAACAGGCTGAGGATAGAGCTCATAGGATAGGGCAGAAGAAGGAAGTGAGAGTGTTTGTTTTGGTTAGCGTTGGCTCCGTTGAAGAAGTGATATTGGAGCGTGCAAAGCAGAAGATGGGGATTGATGCTAAAGTCATACAAGCTGGTCTTTTCAACACAACTTCCACAGGTAAAGTCTCTTTAAAACAAATATGTGTAATATATATACATCACATATTTGTTTTTTTTTTATTTAACATTCTTTCAAAAATAAAAAATAAAACAAATATGTGGTTAGGCCTCTTATAGAGGATTAGTGCTTAGGCGACTAGAACGATTTTTAGAATCAGTATGGTAGTCTCTTAATGTGTGCTTTTGTGATTATTAATAACAGCACAAGACAGAAGAGAGATGCTTGAAGAGCTCATGCGCAAAGGAACAAGCTCACTAGGGAACGATGTCCCCAGTGAGAGGGAAATAAACCGGCTCGCGGCTCGTAGTGAGGACGAGTTTTGGATGTTTGAGAGAATGGACGAGGAGAGGAGAATGAAGGAGAGTTACAGAACACGTCTGATGCAAGAGCAGGAAGTCCCTGAGTGGGCATACACCACACAGAGCCAAGATGACAAGTCTAACAACGCAAAGTACCATTTTGGGAGTGTCACAGGCAAGCGAAAGCGTAAAGAGATCGTTTATAGCGACTCATTGAGCGAGGTGCAGTGGATGAAAGCTGTGGAGAGCGGTGAAGACGTGTCAGCATACTCTCTTAAACAGAGGAGAGCGGAGAAGGCAAGCAAGGCAAAAACATCAACGAGTAAAAGAGTGGTAGAACCTATCCAAGTGGTGAGTGATGAGACGAGCGAGGAGGAAGAGGAGGAAGGAAGAGGAGGACAGGAGATGAGTGGGAAACAGAGAGTAGAGAAGTCTGAAGAAGAAGAAGAAGAAGATGGTGAAGAAGAGAATGATGAAAAGCCAATATTCAAGTGGAGTTCTCATAAGAAGAAAAGGTCGAGGTACTCTTTTACGTGTTCTTCGTCTGATTCTAGAGCTCAAAGTTCCAATGGAAGTAGAAGAAACTGAGAAAGATTTGAGGTGAGATCTGAGTTGAGTTTGGTCTCTTCTTCTACCTGTATGTTTGTGTGTTTTAGAAGTCTTTTAGAGAAGTATTTTCTTCTTGCCAATGCAACTTGAACTTTATGCCATTCTAACATGTAATGCATTTATTTTTAGATGGTCTCGGGTTAAGTTTAGTTATTTTCTTATATAGAACGATTCTAGATTCAGCATTGAAAAACCCTTCATCAAAAAAGAAAAAAACATATGTAATATTTTTTCTCTTCAGAAGAACTAAGAGACCAATTTATTTTTGATCCAAAATCTCTGTTAATACTAATGTTCTAAAACGGTGTAGGCGCAATTAGGAGATATTTTACTAAGGACTAAAGCTTATTGTCTTTAATAGTTTAATTTATTATAAAAATCTAAGGAATTTGAGAGACTACATAGCTAGGAAATGTGAAATCCACTTAAAATAAATAGTTTACTTACCAACACTTTATATCTAATTAAATTCCTCTGACCAAAATCTCAAAATTGCATTCAACGGGTATTATTAATTTTAATAATATTTTACTAAATCAATTATACTTTAGGGACATTTGGACCGGTGTGGTCGGCCACAAAGTAGACGTGCATGACCTTTAGACAAAATGCAAATAGATAGTTAGATACCATTGTTCTATTTTATTTTTTTGAGCACATGAAATTAAATTATTGCGGGGCACGAACACGCTTTGCATCCGAAGCTTCAAATGCAAATTTGCACTGAAGTAAGCAAAGAAAAAAAAATACTGAGGTAACGTAAAGTATTACAAAGTGCTTATAAGTATTTAAAGTTTGAGACAAGTATATTTTTGGTTCACTTAAACATGTTAATGAATTTTAGACTTTTCTTTGATAACATGAATTTTACACTTCTGAATAAGAACATAAGTTAGTAAATAAAATATATGTGCAGATCTTTTTGTCTGAAAATGCTTATATTAAAACATAAATATACTAAACAAATTCCAGAGGCAGGTAAACCGGAAAAAAGTTTTGAGTGATTTAATTGACCTTCACAAACCGCATGGAACATATATATGTAAGAAACAACCATTATATAATAAAAATATTAAACTGATATATCTAGTTACACATAACTAACTATATCATGGAACAAATCACAAATACAATAATGTCTTTGTTTGAAGATATTAAGAAAATTGAAAGAAAAGCTAGGCCTGAGTGACCGCCGGTTTAATTCTTACATAGACCTTCCCTAACAGAAATAACAGAATAATAAAACATTTTATTTATTTTCTAGAAGAAAAAACAGAAATGAAAGAACCAAAAAAAATACCTAACTTGGAATACAAATAAAGAGATCACGTCGTCATCTTCAACCTCTCTGACCTGTTCTGTTCTCTTCTGTTCTGTTCCTCTCTGCTTTTTCCTCATTCCTCATCTCTGGAGCTGGAGGGTCAGGTCAACCCCCCCCCCCCTCCTTCTTCCAACCGCCGCCATGCCCTACCTCCGCCTCATTCTCCTCCTCACCGTCTTATCCCTCCTCTCTTCCACTCTCTCTCAGCCCTCTCCTCTCTCTGGTACGCCCTCCATCTCTCTCTCTCATTCAATTTTGTATTTCTTTCCATAGGTTCGGGATACCTCCAGGTTAATTTTTAAAAAAAATGTATTTCTGATTTTTTTTTAATTCAGCTATTCTGATCGACTGCGGCGCCTCAGCCTCCTCTGTAATAAACGATCGTAAATGGCAATCCGACACGGATCTCATCTCCACAGGAACATCCAAGAACGTCTCCGGACAAGTCCTAGACCAAATCTTATCAACCCTCAGATCCTTCCCTCTTACCCCTTCCGTCACTCGTCGCAAGTTCTGCTACGTCATCAGCGTCTCCCGTGGATGGAAGTACATGATCAGAACAACTTATTTCTACGGAGGAGTCAACGGAAAGGGAACTCCTCCGCCGGTTTTCGATCAGATCGTCGACGGGACGTTTTGGGGAGTTGTTAATACCACTGCTGATTATGCAGACGGTTTAGCTTCTTATTACGAAGGTGTTTTCTTAGCGCAGGGGAAGTCCATAAGCGTATGCATTGCTTCGAATACGTATACGAGTTCGGATCCGTTTATCTCGGCCTTGGAGGTTGTTAGGCTTGATGGTACTGTTTATAATTCTACTAAGTTCAAAGAGTTTGGGATGAGTCTTGTTGCTAGGCATGCTTTTGGGTACAGTGGACCAATCATCAGGTGAGTTCCTAGAGAATGGTACAGTGGTTAGAGATTGGTGCTTTGTTATAGTATGAAAGGTTGAATGTTTTTGATATGAAGGCAATGGTTTTGAACAGAGCCGATCCTAAACATAGGCAAGTGAAACAAATGTTCAAGAAATAGCTACATGGCAGTTAGGCGCTTTATATGAGATTACTGATTAGACGAGCATGTAGACCGATTTTTAGAACACCGAGTAAAACCGGTATAGAAAATTGCTCTGTTTAAGTTCGATTTACTGCCTACACCGATTTTTAGAACACTGAGTAAAACATCAATCTATGAACTCTAAATTTTAATAGAATTTACATAAGTATAGTTCCAAATTCTTTAATAAATTGTCTTTTTTTTTGACAAACTCCTTAATAAATTGTCCCAAATCTCAAGACCGGCCACACTAAGATTGCTATTGATATAACTCACCGTTTTGTTTGCTCATCCATGCAGTGTTGTTATATAGTTCAATTTTCAATCCAAACTTATTTTACCACTTGACTCACTATTGTGATTGGACTGTTTTGATCTTAAGATTTCGATTCTTCCATGTTTCAGTAGTATTATATTATTCTTTCAGCATTTTTCTTTTTTTAATCTATAAGTATTCAAATACATATGTTGCTTTCAGGTTTCCAGATGATGAGTTTGATAGGTTTTGGGAGCCATACTCTCTAAACTCGACAGTACCAAACAATCGAAAACTAGAAGTTTCTGGTTTCTGGAACCTCCCACCTTCGAGGATATTCAACACTGATCTAAGAGCTAACCAGGTTCAGCCTCTGGAGTTCACATGGCCACCAATGCCCTTGAAAAACTCTTTTTATTACATCGCACTATACTTTGCCCATGACTCTGATTCGTTGGGAGATGGATCCAGAGTCTTTGATGTCTCTGTGAACGGTATAGCGTATTATAAAGAGCTCTCTGTCTCTCCAGCTGGTTCGGTTATATTCGCAAGCAGGTGGCCGCTTGAAGGTCTCACAACGTTGACTCTAACTCCTACAAGCGGCTCAACTCTTGCTCCTCTTGTCAATGGTGGTGAAATGTTTGAGCTGATATCTCTTGGAGGGAGAACTCTTGTTCGAGATGGTATGACTGTTTAGTTTGAGAAGCCATTAGCTGCTGATAATTAACATGCTGACTTTGTGTTTTTTTTTTTAATGCAGCGACTGCTCTGAATGCTATTAAAAGAAGTTTCAAGAACGTACCGGTTGATTGGAATGGAGATCCATGTATGCCTAAAAACTACTCGTGGACTGGTGTTACATGCTCTGATGGCCCGCGAATTCGCATAGTAGCTTTGTGAGTTGGGATGTCGTCTGTGTCTTTTTTTGTTATGCATTAGTTTGAAAATTTTCTAATCCATTGTTGTTACCAGGAACTTAACTAGTATGGGACTTTCAGGTTCTCTAGCACCTCAAGTTGCCAAATTAACAGCACTGTCCTCCATGTAAGGAACCTAGACCAGTGAACAGTTAATCCTATGCATTATCGTCAACAACATTACTTGATGTTCATGTGTTTTGACAGTTGGCTGGGAAACAATTCTCTCTCGGGAAGTATACCTGACTTAGGTTCACTCAAGTTTCTGGAATCAGTGTAAGCAGATCAGTCCTATTTTTAACTACTTGTGTTGCACAATGGTGGCAATGGAACATAGTCTCATTAGCTAATCTCATTACTTTACCCTGTAGGCACTTGGAAGACAACCGTTTCGGTGGAACTTTTCCTTCATTTTTCAATGGAGTGCCACGCTTGAGAGAGCTGTAAGTTTCAGTTCTAACATTACTATATATGGTCCTGTGATTACTCTAGATGTGCATATTGTCTGCTTACGATTCTTACCTTGTAGATGTAAAAGACATAACACCTTTGAATCTTACTTTGGCATCCGCCCTTTTTGTCTTTTAGCTTTACTTTTAAAGATTCAAAGGCCATAGTAAAAAATGCACTATATGCCAATGTCCATAGCTTTACTTCAACTATGTTTCTTATACATCATTGCATTGTCAACGATTTTCTTGCCATGGGGATGAGTTTCTGACTTGGTATTTATGTTTTGTGGATCATTAGGTTCTTGCAAAACAATAATCTAACTGGCAAGGTTCCTAGCAAACTTCTTCAGAAGCCAGGGCTTGAGCTAAGGTAAGCTATCAAAACTCCAAGAGTGGTTTTCACTTTTCCCCATACAAATCTGACATTTGAGTTAGCTAATACAACTACTCTCTGATGCTTTATTACTCCAGGGTTTCTGGTAATCCCTTTTTGACTCAACCACCACGTTGATTCAGCCCTTTTAAGAAGAAGACGACAGTGATTTGAGTTTGTGTTATAGTTTTGTAAATTAGAAGCCTCACGTGTACAATCCTACTTTTAACATATCTCTTTTAATGCTTCATTCTTTTAACACTTACTTTGGGGGACAAGGGATTACTGATTGCATATGTTGTGTAATGAATACAAAAAATTGTATTATGAGTATTTGTGATAAACAGAGTTTATGTGTGTTTCCTCTATTGAGGTCAGTGTGATGATTCTCAATTCTCACCTGGAATCAGACTTTTAGAGATTTTTTTGGGGGATAAAATATCTATCAATATGCCAAATAAGATGTCATAAGAGTACAAGAGTAGTGTGAATAAAGAGAGCTGTAGTCTGTAAAAAGTGGAGCCTAGTTCCAAAATGGTGAAGCAGACTCAATTAGTGCAGAGAAAAGTAAATTTTAGAAAACATTTGAATCTTGCATGTGCCCATCAGTCTTTTTCATCATCATTAACTAACAAACAGATTACTCTGCTCTTTCTATCTCATGGCTCATCATTTTTGTTTTTGTTTTTGACATTTACTCTTTTGTCTCCAACATTTCACATCTCAACATACAACAAATCTTAATCACATCTTCATTTGTTGATAATGACATGCTTTTGGATCCATAACAGAGGAACATATTACACTCTCACACATTAGAATCTCATAAAACAAAAACAAATACACCTAAAAATGCTTAATCACAAGCATTAGAGTTACATATCACATGAGAATCCGAACGAATAAACTAATAAGCTTGTGTCAGATAAAAAGATTCAAACTTTTCAAGTGCGTTTCTCTACTCTCTTCTTCTTAAGCCTAAGCGGAAACAGAGGAGGCAATGGAACAGAGGATTTAGAAGGAGTGCAAACAGGGACATGAATCATCGGCCTTATCCTCATGCTCGTCGATCTCGTCCTCTCTAATCCTTTCTTGCCTCTCTTCCCTTCTTTCTCCTCTCTCTTATCCTCAAGCGAGCTCGATGATGACGTGGACGACGACGGAGACAGAGACGACCTAGTGTTCCTCTGTTTCTTCAACCGCAAAAGCTCTTTCCAAAGAACTGTGCACTTCGGAGGACGAGGAGATGGATCTTCATCTATAAACCAACTCACTCTGTTCTTATCATAATCGTTACTCTTCATCGTTGCTTCCACTTTACGATTCTCTTCTTCTTCTTCTTCGTTTGTCTTCAAGCTAACGTTTTTAAGCTTCTCTGAGTGCTTTTCTTGCCAGAAAGGAAGCAACTTTCCTTCAGAGAAGAGTTCGTCGGCGGTATGCATCCTCTGTGGACTCGCATTCTCAGACAAGAACTCAAAGTCGGAGACTTTCACTGACCCTTTGAAGACATCTTTCTCTAGCTCTTTACAGTGTACGGGGTTGATGCAGATGAAATCTCCACCGTCTGAGAAAGAGATACGAGGTCCGATCAACGGTGGTGATTCAGTCTTTGAAACCATATCAATCGTGCTATAGACGTGTGGCTGAAGGAGACAATATGCAAATGAGAGAGAGAGAGAGAGAGGTCTTAAAAGGAGAAACAGAGTGAATTTATAAATTAATTATTGATTATAATTAAAATGAGTTTAGAATTAGTACTAATGAGGAAGAAGACCACATGGACACGTTAGGGGGAGACACAAGGAGACAAATTACAGACAATGTAACTAGAGTTATGAGTTTTAAGAGTATTAAAGATTTTAAAAGTATAGAGACCAGCCATGCAATTGTAGAATTATAAAGTAATTAAAATCTTGCAGCGATCGAGATTGAATTTGTAGGAAAAGAATGGTCGGTCAATGGGAGTTAGGACTTAAACGAGAGAGTGCATGAAGGAGGGTAATAAACAGCTAACGATGTATGGTCGGTACATGATCATCGTGAACAGCCAATTACACTTAAAATATCTTACCAACTCACAATAATCTACTACCATTTCAATTCCATCCTTTATATTGGATCTCGTATATGAGTTATGGTGGATGCAAGAAAACCAAGAAATCTTTACAAATCAATGAGTCAAAGTAGGTGTGGTTGTCTCAACGGGAAGAGATATTAAGCTAAGGAAATCAAAATCTGAATAATCAAAAAACTTCCACCTTAATTACTGTCATACAATGAATACAGTTATCACAGATCGATGTATCAAAACTCTTTATTCTTATGTTTTATCTATCCTTGCATGAAACTTTATTATAAAATAGCATACTAGCTCTGTAAATTCTAATACATTTTAGATAAGCAAAAGCAATCCATATAACATCACTACAATAGTCATGACCAGACTACGCATTTGTTATATAGTGTCTGGAATCATTTGCATCCTCTTCACCACCTTTATGATCACTTTGGTTCTTGCGCAAACTGTGTTCAAACCAAAACATCCTATACTACAAACCGTGTCTTCAACTGTCGAAGACGTATCCACATATGTATCACCAACATTTGATGTCCAGCTAAATTTTACTCTCACACTTCAGATGCTAATGACGAATCCCAACCTTGCAGATTTTGAATACAAGACGGTGGAGAACTTGGTTTATTACAGAGATATTCTAGTGGGAAATCTCACTCTTCCTTCGACTACACTCCCAGCCAAAGGCTCAGCGCTTTTGCCATGTCCTCTAGTACTTCAGATCGATAAATTTGTTGCAGATTTAGGTGACATTTTGCAAGATATATTGCAAAGAAAAATTGTGATAGAGACCAAGGCAAATATGCCGGGGAAAATCACAGTGTTGGGAATCTTTAAGGCACATTTAAATACAGTATCGCATTGTAAACTCGTACTTAGCTTTCCTTCAATGGAAGTTGAGATGCAAGTGTGTGAGCTTGACACTAAGCTATAAAACGCTGATGTTTTCTCAGGTGAACATGTTGAAGGTTAGTAGGGAAGAGTTCCTCTTCATGTAATCATATTGTTTATTTTTTCATTTCATTTTGATCTTGATGTTTGTTTAAGTTACTTCCACATGAATTCAAAGTGATAATAAGGAAAAGAATGTGTATGGTTATCTCCCTGTGCAAAGAGAAAAATCTAAACTTTTAAAGAAAGAAATAAACAGTTTAAGTTGTATATTGGGTGAATTGTGAAGTAACCAAATGATAGAATAGTTATATGCAATTAGCTGAGTATACATATTACATAAAATTATTATGAAACGTTCAAAACAATTTTATCGAATATGTGATTCAGAAATTAGTGGGGAAAGAAAAGACAAGATCATTATCCAAAAGACCAAAACAAAACAAAAATGATTTACAGACCATACAATAACCGTAGATCTCGCCTCTGCTATTTTCGAAACACAATCCCATTTTTAGACAAGTTTGGATCTCAGTTTGGTCTGTGACTCTGTGACATGTGTTATAAATACGTGATCTCCTTCATCTTCTATCCAACATTATCTGTTTATTTCAACCAGTGTCTCCTTCAGTTCCCTTCATGTTTCATCTTTAGCTTACGCATACACACAACACGTATACAAACACTTCGAGATAAATTAGGTTTGAGTGGTGGTGTTTGATCGAACATGGCTGTTGTTGTATCGTCAAGCGGGAATGCTCCGGCTTTCAAAGCCAAGATGACTGTCTATGTCTTTGTCTGCGTTGTGATTGCCGCTTTTGGCGGTTTGATCTTCGGTTACGACATTGGAATATCCGGTCTACTCTCTGTCTCTGTATCAGTATTCATCTTAGTTACCTGTTCTTGGTTTTTTTTCTAAGCTAACGTTAATGATTTTAAAGGTGGAGTTACGGCGATGGACGATTTCTTGAAGAAGTTTTTCCCCTCGGTGTGGGAGAAGAAGCAGCACGTTCACGAGAACAATTACTGCAAGTATGATAACCAGTTCTTGCAGCTATTCACATCGTCTCTTTACCTAGCCGCCCTCGTGGCCAGCTTCTTGGCTTCAGCCGTATGTTCCAAACTTGGAAGGAAGCCCACTATGCAGTTTGCTTCTATCTTCTTCTTGATCGGTGTCGGGCTAACCGCAGGAGCCGTCAACATCGTCATGTTGATCATTGGAAGAATCTTGCTTGGCTTCGGTGTTGGCTTTGGCAATCAGGTAGACATAATAAAAGCTTTCTTGCGCAGCAAGATATCTTGAAATGACCTAACATTGTTGTATGAACCTTAAATTTTCAGGCAGTGCCGCTTTTCCTGTCGGAGATTGCTCCGGCGCAGCTCAGGGGAGGTCTCAACATTGTATTCCAGCTCATGGTCACAATAGGAATCTTTATCGCCAACCTAGTCAATTACTTCACTGCCACGGTTCACCCTAACGGATGGCGTATCGCTCTCGGTGGAGCCGCGATACCCGCAGTTATCCTCCTCTTCGGTTCATTGATCATCTGCGAGACTCCTACAAGCCTCATCGAGCGCAACAAGAACGAGGAAGGCAAAAAGCCCTAAGGAAGATCAGAGGAGTTGACGATATAAATGAGGAGTATGAATCTATCGTCAATGCCTGCGAGATCGCGAGTCAAGTCAAGGACCCTTACAGGAAGCTGTTAAAGCCAGCGAGTCGCCCGCCTTTCATCATCGGAATGCTTCTTCAGCTTTTCCAGCAGTTTACAGGAATCAATGCCATTATGTTCTACGCACCGGTCTTGTTCCAGACCGTTGGCTTTGGAAGCGATGCAGCTCTTCTCTCTGCGGTTATCACCGGAGTAATCAATGTTCTCAGTACGTTCGTGGGGATTTACCTCGTCGACAGAACTGGAAGGAGATTCCTTCTTCTCCAATCTTCCGTTCACATGCTTATTTGCCAGGTAGGTTTCTTGATCCACAAGTAATCCACTAAAACTTAAAAAAAAATCTTGAAGTAGGTATCTTGCTTCACAAGTAATCCCTCTAAGACTAACAAACTCTTGTAACAGTTGATCATTGGAATCATCCTAGCAAAAGACTTGGCACCACGGGAACACTAGGGAAGCCACAAGCCTTAGTGGTTGTGATCTTTTTGTGTGTGA